>NC_057803.1:287457043-287675400 GCF_018294505.1 Triticum aestivum | reverse complement strand
GCTCCCCCGACTAGCTCAGAAGCTCCGCCACGACCCCCTCTTCCTCCCCACCGCTCCACAGCTCCCCGGAAGCCCTGCATCGCCGCCACGTCGCCGTTCCCCTCTTCGGGCTCCGACCATCGTCGCTGTCGAATTCGCCGTCTCCAGCGCGACCCCGAGCCCGCTAACCATCCCTGCAGCTCCGCGGTGAGCCCCCGGATCGTTTCCCCCTTCTCCCCTGGTCTCTCCCGACCTCTAGGCCCTAGCCCTACCTTGGCCGAGAGCTCCATGCCGCCGGCGATGTCGCCGTCGTGGCCACGGTCACCGTAGCACCCAACCGAGCACACTATCGTGCTCCACACCTCACTAGGAGTACGCAGCGCGCACTAACGCCTCCCCAAACCCCCTGCAACGTCGATTCCGACCGCACCCGAACTCCGGCAGCCGCAGCCGAGCTCGCCGCCGTCGACTCCGGCCACCCCAGGGCCAGCCACGGCCACCGTCCGACGCGCCGTCGAGCTAGCTATCCAACGCACCTAGCCGCACGCCGTTTGGAGCACCACAGAGGAAACCCGAGGCCCCTGCACGCCGCGGACCTCGCCGGCGACTAACCGCCGGCGGGTTTGACCTGTCCGACCTGAGGTTTGACCCCCCAGGGTCACTAACGCGTGGGCCCTGTCGGACAGGTGGTTAGTTAGTACTAATCACCGTTAGTCAACCCCCCCTGACACTGACTAGTGGGCCCCGGCGCCACTAATTAGTAATTAGGATTAAATTAACCCTGTTTACCCCCCCTGTCACTGACGTGTGGGCCCCACACGTCAGGTTTGACTTCAGCCAGCCGCAGTTGACCACTGACGTCATGCTGACGTCATGCTGGCGCAATAATTATAATTTCTGGATTTAATTTAAATCAGGAAATTCCAGAATATTATTTAAACTTCAAAAATTCATAACTTTTATTCTGTAACTCCAAATTGGACAAATTATATATGAAAAATGATCAGAAAAATCCAATCTATCCATCTGTACTATTTTCATGCATGATCAAACAAGTTAAATTGATGTTTCAAGCAGAACAAGGAAAAGCACTTAAAGAGACCATGTTTGAGTTTGAAATTTGAATCTTTGATTCAAATTTGTTCAAACCCCTCTGGTTTTAGTTGCATTAGCCCAACACACTCATATTGCTATGTTTCATGCATGCATCATATTGTTGCACATTGTTTGGTGATGGTTGTGTATCGGTGTCCTTTGCGACAGGTTCTGCCTCCGAGGAGTACCGTGATTACCCTAACGAAGAACCGTATCGGTGCATCGAACCATCAGGCAAGCAACCAACCATTTGATCATATCGATACAATCCCATGTTCTCGCTCCTGCTCTCTTTTACTGCATTAAGACAACGCGATTCAAACTGCTGTGTGCTACGGTAGTTGAACCCATTTCCTCTGCATGACCTGTCATTGCCACAGTAACTAGATGAAACCCACTAGCATGTGTAGGAGTTGATTGAGCCCTATGTATGTGTTGTTCCTACCTTGCTATGCCTGCTATGCTTAGAGTTGTGTCAGGTCTGGTTCATCTGGGTGATGGGCTAGAGTGAAATGATTATGTCGGTAATGAGAGTGGTGTGGTGAACACGATTTGGTAAAGGTATCGATGAGAGGCCATGTAGGAGTACATGGTGGGTTGTTTCATTGAAGCCGACCTTAAGCACTGAGATCTGTATGTGTGATTTAAGATATAGCTACTACCATGCATTGGGCCCTGAAATATGACCCCGCTCGACTTCTTATTCACCCTAGCTCTCTGTCCAGGAGTTGCAAGTAGTTTCTGGTGTTTGTAGCCTACTGGAGGCCGTGGACAGCGCTGACCGTAGGGGTGGGCTGTGATGCGGTAGGTACGTGGCACGGTGTACCGAATACCCGTTAGGTATCTCGGGAACCCTGTTCACATCGTTCGGGGCCGTATGGGAAACCTCGGCCGGACTCCCTGCGGATGGAACCTGAATAGGCGATAAACCTGGACTAGAGGCTTAAGTGTTTAGGTAGGTCGTGGTCTACACCCACGTCGGCTTTCCCTTGAAGTCTGCCGAGCACATGTCGTGTGCAGACGCTAAGTGGTGGAAACATGTATGAAGAAGTACACCCCTGCAGGGTTAACATGATCTATTCGAATAGCCGCGTCCGCGGTAAAGGACTGCTTGGTTGCCTATACAGTTCATAGACAAGTAAATGGAAACCACTAAAAGCCTCAAGATAAGTGTGAGTGCCGAGGATGGCTCTTCCGTAGGAAGACGGAGGTGGATCCTCGGTAGTGTATTGAAGTGGTGAGTAGTGGACTCGTGTGCGCAAAACCATTTCAAGCTGGAGTATCGTAGGATAGCCTAGCCAAGAGTCAGAGCTGGCTTGCTGCAATAACTCCACCAACCCTTCTTGATACTAGGCATGTATGTAGGATCTGATGTAAGTCTTGCTGAGTACCTTTGTACTCATGTTGCTATAATCTACATTTTTACAGAAGACGCTGCAACCCCTTCTGATGGGTTCTATGTAGACGTTGACATCAACGAGTAGGCTAAAGACCCAGGTGGTGACCCTGAGCTTGTGAAGGACCACGTAGTCTAGCTAGGCTTTCCAAGTCTCTTTTATTTTACTAGTTGTCTGTACTCAGACAAATTACTTCCGCTGCTGGTTTGTATGACTGTATGACTTGTATGTTGGGTCGTGAGACCCGTACCTTGGTGTATGTTATGTATGGCTCCCTGAGCCTTAAATAAAGTACTTGTGTCGTAGAGTCATGTTGTGATGTTTCGTTGTATTGCACATATCGAGCATATTGTGTGTATGATTGAAATGCTTGGTATGTGTGGGATCTGACTACCTAGTTGTTTATCTTTAGTAGCCTCTCTTACCGGGAAATGTCTCCTAGTGTTACCGCTGAGCCATGGTAGCTTGCTACTGCTCTGGAACACTTAGGCTGGCCGGCATGTGTCCTTCTTCGTTCCTGTGTCTGTCCCTTCGGGGAAATGTCACGCTTGAGTACCGGAGTCCTGTTAGCCCGCTACAGCCCGGTTTACCGGAGTCCTGCTAGCCCAGTGCTACAGCCCGGACCCACTTGCTGATGACCGACACGTTCGAGGCTGGGTCATGGATGCCTGTCCCTGTAAGTCTGTGCCACTTTGGGTTTACGACTAGTCATGTCAGCCTGGGCTCCTTATCATATGGATGCTAGCGACACTATCATATACGTGAGCCAAAAGGCGCAAACGGTCCCGGGAAAAGGTAAGACGACACCCGTGGGGATACCGTGCGTGAGGCCGCAAAGTGATATGAGGTGTTACCGGCTAGATCGATGTGACATCGAGTCGGGGTCCTGACAGCGTTGGCATCAGAGCCGGACTGCCTGTAGGTTCTCCAAGCCAAACTGGTCGATGTTGAGTCTAGAAATTCTTTAGTTATATGTAGGGGAATTGTTTGTGGGTTGGAACGTAAGGCTCTTTTTACTCCTTTATCTTATGACATTCTGATCTGAGTCAGTCCATTCTTCCACCGGGGGTTAAGGAATTAGGATCTGTTCTCTCTATCAGGATCACGAGTTACTAATCAGTAGTACCTTATAAGTTTGATGGTTACAAGCCTAGTTCAGTTCTACTACCACCTTATGTTGTTAGAATGGTTTCAGAACTTTGATATGATGATGTTGAGTATGTACGAAATCCTTTGTCAAATGTCTCAAATCCTTCTTGAGCATTTACAGTTGTTATGCTGCCGAAATTTTGCTAGAAGTTCTAATGCCTTTGCATTATGATTGTGCTTTCAGATGGCCACTCGCGACCTCAATCAAGTGGTTCGCCTGACTCGATGCCTAGATGTACCCGGCCATACTGCTAAGTTGGTCAGGGTAATGACTGAGGCTGGATACCGCTGGTATCCTGAGTACACGGTCGAAGAGCAATTCCGGGACTTCAATCAAAGCCAGTATCTCTGCACTGTCAGGATATTTCCATCTTATCCTGGATCCACCGAGCCTCTTCACTGCTCCTATGGACTCGGGGTTACTATTGAGATGGCTGTGCAGGACGCCGCCTACTCTATGATGACCATTATGCGAGTCAGATCTGGTTTATTTCGGGACTCTGATTTCCGGTATATGCCAGGATCACTTCCGGGAGCACAAGGGTATCTCCAGGCTATCTATGCTGACCCCACTCAGGAGGATTCACGGACTCACACCACTGCTGAGATGCTCGAGGATAAGGACCGTGAAAATCGGGCCTTGAGGTTAGAGCTCTTCAATACCCGTGCTGACCACTGGGCCACTTTGACTCGGTTCGCACCGGCGGTGCAAGCTGGATATTCGGATATGCGCGATCTCTATCCTGTGAGATCTGCTCTGCCGGACGTGATGGTTTGGCGTGATGTAGGAGGCATCACCCCACCTCGCGGTCCCCGCAGGCCACCGTTTGTTGGTCCAAGGCCTCATCCTAGCCCCTATGGTCCACAAGCTCCGCGAGACCGTCTGTTTCCGGATGATCATGTTGAGCTTCCAGGCTATGGAGGTGACTTCTACGAGGACTACTACGGATCGGTCTGAGTTAGTGGTAGTATCACTAGTTCGCACTAGCTGTGTCTTCTATCGTCCCGCGTGACTCGTGGGATATGACCTAGTTTGTACTCTTTACGGAGGTGTAGAAAAATAATGTATAGGAGCTTGGAATGCCTCTGATGAGATGTAATCCTCTTTTCACCGTAATAGTACTTTGTTTGGTCTTGTACTAAACCCTGTATGGTGTGTATGACGATGGAATAAAAGAAGCAGTTTCTGTATCTACCATGTCATACGGATGATCATCTTGCATTCCGAGTTATTCCTTACATTTTGTATCCTATGTCGGAATTTTATCATCCTGACTAAATCATTGTCTTGTTTACCTAGGATGGTCAACACACGCACTAACCCTGCTCCTCAAGAGCAGGCCAAAGGCAGTGAAGTCAGGGATGCAAATCTGCCTCATCCTCCTTCACTAGCCGAGGTTATGATGGAAGCTGAGAGAAACAAGCGGGAGACCAACCGTTTGTTGGAGCGTATTGAACAGAATACAGCACACCATCAGAGGACTAACGTGGTGTCACTCAGTGATTTTATCAAATTGCATCCACCCACGTTCCACCACTCCGTCGAGCCTCTCGACGCTGATGACTGGCTTCGCAGTATCTCTCACAAACTGCGTTCTGCGCTGGTAGCGGAGGCTGACAAGGTCACCTTTGCTGCATATCATCTTGAAGGTCCCGCCAGTCTATGGTGGGAGAATTATGGAGCTATGCGCCCAGCGGGCCATGTCACTACTTGGGCTGAGTTCAGCGAGGCTTTCCGTGAACATCACATTCCGGAGGGTCTCATGGACCGTAAACGTGAAGAATTTTGCAGTTTCACCCAAGGCCGACTTTCTGTGGATGCCTATAGCAGGGAGTTTGGTAATCTCGCCCGATATGCAACTGAGGAAGTGTCTACTGACGCCAAGAAGCAAGCAAGGTTCCGTAAGGGCCTTAGTCCTGAGCTTCGCCGCGACCTCCGTCTGCATGAGTGCACATCTTTTCAGAAACTTGTCAACAAAGCCATCAGTGCTGAAACTGGTCAGACTGACTATGACGCAACACGCAAGCATGGCCGTGACATGGGTTCCTTATCCGGTGCTGGTCCTCAGAAGCGCCGCGTGTGGGTGCCCAACACCGCCCTGCCACCCAGGTTCACACCGAGGCCATCTTTCCAGGCGCCTCGCCCCGTTCAACAGTCTGCACCGACCAAGCCCTATGGGGGTCCAACCAACAATGCTCCTCCACGTACCAGTTCCGTGACTTGTTTCAAGTGTGGGGAATCTGGCCACTATATGCGTGAGTGTCCCCAGACTAACCCCAATCAATCTGCTAAAGCTGTTGGCCGTGGCAAGCCGACAGGGAAAGTGTTCCACGCCAAGCCGGTCACCGCTTCACGTGGCCATGTTAACTGTATCTCTGCCGAAGAAGCTCAAGAGGATCCCAACGTCGTTCTCGGTACGCTTCTTGTTAATTGCCACCCGGCATCTGTTCTTTTCGATACAGGAGCCTCTCATTCTTTTATATCTGAAAACTATGCTCGCTTGCATAACGTCGCATTCGGTGATATGCCAACCTCTATGGTAATTCAAACTCCGGGATCCAAATGGCAAACCTCTAGAGTAAGCCATGGAAATGAAATCCAAGTCGACAGACTTGTTTTTCTCGCATCTTTGATAGCCCTTAAATCTTCAGATATTAATATCATTTTAGGTATGGACTGGATGTCAGCTCATCAAGCCAAAATTGATTGCTTCTCTAGGACTGTTCAACTCACCCATCCTTCGGGGAAGATAGTCAATGTCTTGACCCGAATAGCCAAGCGACAATTATATTCTCTTAACGCCAGCCCTTTGCCAGATCTTGAGGACGTGCCGGTAGTCTGTGACTTTCCGGATGTCTTCCCAGAGGAATTGCCAGGTGTTCCACCTGACAGGGATGTTGAGTTCGTAATAGATCTCATTCCAGGAACCATTCCGATTGCTAGAAGACCCTATAAGATGGCACCCCTAGAACTAGCCGAGCTTACGAAACAACTCGATGAGTCCTTGAAAAAGGGTTTCATCCGACCTAGCTCATCTCCGTGGGCTTGCCCCGTCCTATTCGTTAAGAAGAAGGATGGTACGGACCGGATGGTTGTAGATTACCGACCTGTCAATTTGGTCACAATCAAGAACAAATATCCACTTCCCAGGATCAACGACCTGTACGATCAGCTCGCTGGATCCTCAGTCTTCTCCAAGATGGATTTGAGGTTGGGCTACCATCAAATCAAAATCAGAAACATGGACATTCCTAAAACGGCCTTTGTTACTCGTTATGGCCAATACGAGTACACCGTCATGTCCTTCGGTTTAACCAACGCTCCAGCCACCTTTTCTCGGTTAATGAACTCAATCTTCATGGAGTATTTGGATAAATTCGTCGTAGTTTATCTCGATGATATACTCATCTACTCCAAGAACGAGGAAGAACATGCCGAACATTTAAGGCTAGTGTTGAAGAAACTTCGAGAGCATCGCCTTTATGCCAAATTTTCTAAATGTGAATTCTGGTTGTCAGAAGTGACCTATCTGGGTCATGTAATATCTGGTAAAGGTATTGCTGTTAACCCTGAGCGAGTTCAAGCCGTCCTTAGTTGGACTCCACCTGAATCGGTCAAGCAAGTTCGGAGTTTTCTGGGCTTAGCGAGCTATTGCCGTCGCTTTGTCGAGAACTTCTCCAAGGTTGCTAAACCTCTAACCGAACTCCTCAAGAAAGATAAAAAGTTCGAATGGACTCCACAATGTGAGCACAGCTTTCAGGAACTGAAAAGACGCCTGACCTCTGCTCCCGTGCTGGTACCGCCAGACTTCTCCAAGGACTTTGTTATCTACTGCGACGCCTCGCGACAAGGACTAGGTTGCATTCTTATGCAAGATCGACACGTAATTGCTTACGCTTCACGGCAATTGCACCCACATGAGGAGAATTATCCTACTCATGATCTAGAGCTTGCAGCCGTAGTCTATGCACTTAAGACCTGGCGACATTACCTCCTCGGTAACCGTTGTGAAATATTCACTGATCACCAAAGTCTGAAGTACATTTTCACCCAACCGGATTTGAATCTCAGGCAGAGACGTTGGGTTGAATTGATCACAGACTTCGACTTAGGAATAACCTACACCCCAGGGAAAGCCAACGTCATGGCTGATGCGCTAAGTCGTAAATCTTATTGTAACAACCTGATGTTACAACAAAGTCAACCGCTTCTCCATGAGGAATTTCGGAAGCTTAACCTTCACATTGTTCCTCAAGGTTTTCTTTCCACCTTGGTGGCAAAACCTACTCTTACGGATCAAATCATCGCTGCCCAAAAGCGAGATAATGGAATATCTAAAATCAAAGAGAACATTGCTAGCGGAGGTGCTAGTTGTTTCTCCACAAATGACCATGGTGTTGTGTACTTTGAGAACCGTCTAGTGGTTCCCAAGAACCAGCATCTACGGCAGTTGATCCTTAAGGAGGCTCATGAATCTCCTCTCACCATTCATCCCGGTAGTACTAAGATGTATCAGGACCTACGCCAGAGGTTCTGGTGGACTAGGATGAAGAGAGAAATTGCTCAGTATATTGCAAATTGCGACGTCTGTCGTCGTGTAAAAGCAGAGCATCAACGACCTGCTGGCACCCTTCAACCCTTAGCTATTCCTGAATGGAAATGGGATAAAATTGGTATGGATTTCATTACCGGTTTTCCCATGACCAAGAGAGGGAATAATGCTTTCGTCGTGGTCGATCGTCTTTCCAAAGTAGCCCATTTCTTACCTGTTCGTGAGAGTATAACCGCTAGTCAGCTGGCAGATTTGTACATCTCCCGAATAGTGTCTCTCCATGGTGTTCCTTTGGAAATTAACTCGGATCGAGGAAGTCTTTTCACCTCTCGATTTTGGGAAAGTTTCCAAAATGCTATGGGAACCCGTCTCTCTTTTAGCACCGCTTTCCACCCTCAGTCAAGTGGTCAAGTGGAACGCGTCAATCAGATTCTAGAAGACATGCTTCGAGCCTCTGTTATCTCATTCGGAATGGACTGGGAGAAGTGCCTTCCATTTGCCGAATTCGCTTACAACAACAGCTATCAATCTAGCTTGGGTAAAGCCCCTTTTGAAGTTCTCTATGGACGACGATGTCGAACACCCCTTAACTGGTCAGAGACCGGGGAAAGACAATTCTTTGGCCTGGATATGATTCAGGAAGCAGAAGAACAAGTTCGTATCGTTCGTGAAAAGTTGAAAACAGCCCAATCTCGTCAAAAGAGTCAATATGACCGAAAACATAAGGCTATGACTTTCGAGGTTGACGAGAAGGCTTATCTTCGGGTCACCCCTCTGAAGGGAACCCATCGTTTCGGTATCAAAGGCAAATTGGCTCCTCGTTACATTGGACCTTTTCGCATTCTTGCCAAACGAGGAGAAGTTGCCTACCAGTTGGAACTACCTCCGCACCTCTCCAGAGTTCACGATGTCTTCCATGTTTCTCAACTCAGGCGTTGCTTCTCGGACCCTATCCGTGAAGTGGACCACGAAACACTTGATCTCCAAGATAATCTTACATATCGAGAGTACCCCATTCGTATCCTCGATCAGGCCGAACGTACCACGCGACGTCATAATATCAAGTTTCTCAAGGTTCAATGGTCGCACCATTCTGAGGATGAAGCAACTTGGGAAAGGGAGGATCGTCTTCGACTCGAGTATCCCGCCTTCTTCCCGGAGGAACCCAAATCTCGGGACGAGATTCTTTTGAGTGGGGGTGAGTTGTCACATCCTAGTTAGCCATGCATTAGAGTGTTGCATCATGTTTACTCTTTCATCAGAAACTTGAAATGGGGATCTGTGAAACCCTCAGAATCTTTTTGAAAATGATCCAAATAAAAATTTCTCCAAAAAGGTCCAAGAAAATGCTCATGTTGCTCTCTGAAAATATTGGACAGAGATAAAAATCAAACCAATATTTTTAAGAGCTCACAGGTATTTATTTTGGGCAATTGGAATTAATGCATAATTATTTGCATTGGAAATATATTATTTATATATGTTAATATATGTCCAAATATTATGCCATTTATAAAAGAGCTCTGGAATAATATATATAGCTCCTGCAAAAATTGGCATAAGTTAAATAAATGATTTAATATATTTTTAAAATCAAAACAAATGTCAGAAATTAGAAAACAGAAATAAGTAACAGGAGGAGCTTACGTGGGCTCCTCCACTGTGCGGCCCAGCCAGCTGGCCGGCCCAGCCAGCAGCCGGCCCAGCCCATCTCCCTCCTCTGTCGTCTTCGTCCCGACAGAGGGAGGGGAGTGTGGCCGGCGCGCGCGCGCGCCACCGCGCCACGCCACCTCTCTCCCTGCCTGCCTGCCCTCCTCTCCTTGCCTCGATGCCCTGGACGACGCCACGCCTCCCCCCTGCTCTCTCTCACTCTCCCCCGGCTCTTCCCTCCTCTCCCTCGCTCTCTCTCTCACACGGCCGAACACCACCGTCGCCGCCGTTCGCCATAGCAGCCATCTCCGGCCACCCCTCGCTCCCCCGACTAGCTCAGAAGCTCCGCCACGACCCCCTCTTCCTCCCCACCGCTCCACAGCTCCCCGGAAGCCCTGCATCGCCGCCACGTCGCCGTTCCCCTCTTCGGGCTCCGACCATCGTCGCCGTCGAATTCGTCGTCTCCAGCGCGTCCCCGAGCCCGCTAACCATCCCTGCAGCTCCGCGGTGAGCCCCCGGATCGTTTCCCCCTTCTCCCCTGGTCTCTCCCGACCTCTAGGCCCTAGCCCCACCTTGGCCGAGAGCTCCACGCCGCCGGCGATGTCGCCGTCGTGGCCACGGTCACCGTAGCACCCAACCGAGCACACTATCGTGCTCCACACCTCACTAGGAGTATGCAGCACGCACTAACGCCTCCCCAAACCCCCTGCAACACCGATCCCGACCGCACCCGAACTCCGGCGGCCGCAGCCGAGCTCGCCGCCGTCGACTCCGGCCACCCCAGGCCCAGCCACGGCCACCGTTCGACGCGCGGGAGCAAGAGCTTTCCAACGAGCCCAAGCACGGCCTCTCCCGTGCCCTATAGCGCGATTCCGCGTCGCGCCGCCGTCTCGGGCCTCGCCGGCGTCACGTCGCCGGTGGGTTTGACCCACCTTGACCACGGCAGGACACCCCCTGAGTCCCTGACAGGTGGGCCCAGCCCTGTAGCTAATTAGGATTAGCGCTAACCACTGTTAGTTAACCCCCTGACACTGACTAGTGGGCCCCAGCGCCACTAATTAGTAATTAGGATTAAATTAACCCTGTTTAACCCCCCTGTCACTGACGTGTGGGCCCCACACGTCAGGTTTGACTTCAGCCAGCCGCAGTTGACCACTGACGTCATGCTGATGTCATGCTGGCGCAATAATTATAATTTCTGGATTTAATTTAAATCAGGAAATTCCAGAATATTATTTAAACTTCAAAAATTCATAACTTTTATTCTGTAACTCCAAATTGGACAAATTATATATGAAAAATGATCAGAAAAATCCAATCTATCCATCTGTACTATTTTCATGCATGATCAAACAAGTTAAATTGATGTTTCAAGCAGAACAAGGAAAAGCACTTAAAGAGACCATGTTTGAGTTTGAAATTTGAATCTTTGATTCAAATTTGTTCAAACCCCTCTGGTTTTAGTTGCATTAGCCCAACACACTCATATTGCTATGTTTCATGCATGCATCATATTGTTGCACATTGTTTGGTGATGGTTGTGTATCGGTGTCCTTTGCGACAGGTTCTGCCTCCGAGGAGTACCGTGATTACCCTAACGAAGAACCGTATCAGTGCATCGAACCATCAGGCAAGCAACCAACCATTTGATCATATTGATACAATCCCATGTTCTCGCTCCTGCTCTCTTTTACTGCATTAAGACAACGCGATTCAAACTGCTGTGTGCTACGGTAGTTGAACCCATTTCCTCTGCATGACCTGTCATTGCCACAGTAACTAGATGAAACCCACTAGCATGTGTAGGAGTTGATTGAGCCATATGTATGTGTTGTTCCTACCTTGATATGCCTGCTATGCTTAGAGTCGTGTCAGGTCTGGTTCATCTGGGTGATGGGCTAGAGTGAAATGATTATGTCAGTAATGGGAGTGGTGTGGTGAACACGATTTGGTAAAGGTATCGATGAGAGGCCATGTAGGAGTACATGGTGGGTTGTTTCATTGAAGCCGACCTTAAGCACTGAGATCTGTATATGTGATTTAAGATATAGCTACTACCATGCATTGGGCCCTGAAATATGACCCCGCTCGACTTCTTATTCACCCTAGCTCTCTGTCCAGGAGTTGCAAGTAGTTTCTGGTGTTTGTAGCCTACTGGAGGCCGTGGACAGCGCTGACCGTAGGGGTGGGCTGTGATGCGGTAGGTACGTGGCACGGTGTACCGAATACCCGTTAGGTATCTCGGGAACCCTGTTCACATCGTTCGGGGCCGTATGGGAAACCTCGGCCGGTCTCCCTGCGGATGGAACCTGAATAGGCGATAAACCTGGACTAGAGGCTTAAGTGTTTAGGTAGGTCGTGGTCTACACCCACGTCGGCTTTCGCTTGAAGTCTGCCGAGCACATGTCGTGTGCAGACGCTAAGTGGTGGAAACATGTATGAAGAAGTACACCCCTGCAGGGTTAACATGATCTATTCGAATAGCCGCGTCCGCGGTAAAGGACTGCTTGGTTGCCTATACAGTTCATAGACAAGTAAATGGAAACCACTAAAAGCCTCAAGATAAGTGTGAGTGCCGAGGATGGCTCTTCCGTAGGAAGACGGAGGTGGATCCTCGGTAGTGTATTGAAGTGGTGAGTAGTGGACTCGTGTGCGCAAAACCATTTCAAGCTGGAGTATCGTAGGATAGCCTAGCCAAGAGTCAGAGCTGGCTTGCTGCAATAACTCCACCAACCCTTCTTGATACTAGGCATGTATGTAGGATCTGATGTAAGTCTTGCTGAGTACCTTTGTACTCATGTTGCTATAATCTACATTTTTACAGAAGACGCTGCAACCCCTTCTGATGGGTTCTATGTAGACGTTGACATCAACGAGTAGGCTAAAGACCCAGGTGGTGACCCTGAGCTTGTGAAGGACCACGTAGTATAGCTAGGCTTTCCAAGTCTCTTTTATTTTACTAGTTGTCTGTACTCAGACAAATTACTTCCGCTGCTGGTTTGTATGACTGTATGACTTGTATGTTGGGTCGTGAGACCCGTACCTTGGTGTATGTTATGTATGGCTCCCTGAGCCTTAAATAAAGTACTTGTGTCGTAGAGTCATGTTGTGATGTTTCGTTGTATTGCACATATCGAGCATATTGTGTGTATGATTGAAATGCTTGGTATGTGTGGGATCTGACTACCTAGTTGTTTATCTTTAGTAGCCTCTCTTACCGGGAAATGTCTCCTAGTGTTACCGCTGAGCCATGGTAGCTTGCTACTGCTCTGGAACACTTAGGCTGGCCGGCATGTGTCCTTCTTCGTTCCTGCGTCTGTCCCTTCGGGGAAATGTCACGCTTGAGTACCGGAGTCCTGTTAGCCCGCTACAGCCCGGTTTACCGGAGTCCTGCTAGCCCAGTGCTACAGCCCGGACCCACTTGCTGATGACCGACACGTTCGAGGCTGGGTCATGGATGCCTGTCCCTGTAAGTCTGTGCCACTTTGGGTTTACGACTAGTCATGTCAGCCCGGGCTCCTTATCATATGGATGCTAGCGACACTATCATATACGTGAGCCAAAAGGCGCAAACGGTCCCGGGAAAAGGTAAGACGACACCCGTGGGGATACCGTGCGTGAGGCCGCAAAGTGATATGAGGTGTTACCGGCTAGATCGATGTGACATCGAGTCGGGGTCCTGACAAGTGCTCCCTCCAGCGAACCTCGATCGGCGTGCAAATCTGGATCTGGGACGAACGGTTGACTTTTTGCCCGAAACCCTAATTCATATGCCCATGTTCATCGTGCTATAACTTTGCATCCGTAGCTCCGTTTTTGGCGTATAGCATATCAAAATGTTTGTCTCAGAGAGTACATCATTTCATCCCATTGCATCATTTTCATTGAGTTCATCTTGAGGCCCGAAATGCTGTTAGAAGAGGGCTACTTGAGATGATTGTCAGATCTGCTACTCCATTTAGTTAGTTGTCATTTTTGCCATGATTATTGTGTGCATGAAATGCCCATGAGCTCTACATATGTTTTGTTAAGGGTTTTGCCATCTTTCCAGAGGTGCAACCCATGTATTTTTGTGATGTGTGTGGTGACTAGCACCAGCTTGCAAAGTGGTACACTTGTTAATGCTGATTTCAAGGACTTAGTAATTCCACTAAGTCCTTGATCTGTTTATCTCATATGGCCATATGTTCTTGTTGTTTCCTAGTGATCCGTGCCCCTTTTGAGGATGATCAGTAATGATGTTTTGTTAATCTTGTAGTGCTATATCCATCCATGTCTTTGTTTGCAATTATGGAGCACCCTAGCTTGAGTCAATCGAGCTCTACTTTTGCTACTTCGTGAATCTGGGCAGATTGTCTATTTGTTAGCGTTTTTGCCGATGATGTTGTAGTTGATCCGTGCATGCTATGCTATTGTTCTTGCCATGCCTAGCTTGCATTTTGTGTATTCTTGATGGATGTATGCTTAGTTTGTCATGACTTGCTCCGTAGTGAGTGCATCAAGCTCGTAAACATGCCTACTTGATATCTGTTTTCAGCATGTGCCAGTTTTCACTATGTCTGAAAACTGATTATGTTTTTGCCATGTTCACATGCTTGCAATTGTATTTTCTGATCCCTTTTGGCTCAAGGTCACTAAGGGACTTTTGTTAATCTCTTTGAGTAGCTCCATGCCATGCTTTACTTTGCCATGTTCAGGTACTGTAGCATGTAGTTTTCTTGCTCCGAAGAGTGCTACCTGATCTGAAATTCCAGACAAGTGTTAATTTCACTAACTCTGAAATCTGTTTGCCATATGCATTTTTGCCATGCTTGTTTGAACCTGTTAATGGATGAATTGGCCGTAGCTCAGTGCTAGACTTTTGTTAAGCATCATGAATGAATCCCTGCCAAGTATTTTGATGCCATGTTTGAGTGCTGTAGCATGTTCATCTCATTGCATTTGAATGACTACTTGCTTTAAATCGCAGATCGGTGTCATATTTGTTTTGCTTGCCATTTCCAAACCATAACTCCGATTCCGGAGTTCTTTATATCGTTTTAAGCGATTTCATCTCATATTTCCAGTGGCACACTTGGATTTCCAAGTGGAGGCCAGGTTCATGCATCCTTTGTCAAATCTTGCATATGCATCCCACATCGCATCCCGCATAGCATATCATCTTTGCATCATATTGTTTGAGCTTTGCACGTGGTTGATTGTGTCCTTGTTGCTTGTTTGTCTTGTTTGGATAGACACGGGAGACGAGTTCACTAACGAGGAGCCCGTTGAGTTTCCTTTCAAGGATCCAGTCAACTCTGACAACTTTGCAGGCAAGATGATCATACCCTCGAAATCACTACTATCGTTGCTATGCTAGATTGCTCGCTCTTTTGCTATGCCAATGCTACGATGCCTACCACTTGCTTTCAAGCCTCTCAAATTGCCATGCCAAACCTCTAACCCACCTTGTCCTAGCAAACCGTTGATTGGCTATGTTACCGCTTTGCTCAGCCCCTCTTATAGCGTTGCTAGTTGCAGGTGAAGATTGGAGGCCGTTCCTTGTTGGAACATTTATTTACTTGTTGGGATATCATTATATTATCTTGTTATCTTAATGCATCTATACACTTGGTAAAGGGTGGAAGGCTCGGCCTCTCGCCTAGTATTTTGTTCCACTCTTGCCGCCCTAGTTTCTGTCATATCGGTGTTATGTTCCCGGATTTTGCGTTCCTTACACAGTTGGGTTATAATGGGAACCCCTTGATAGTTCGCCTTGATTAAAGCTTTTCCAGCAATGCCCAATCTTGGTTTTACCATTTGCCACCTATCCTCTTTTCCCTTGGGTTTCCGGAGCCCGGGGGTCATCTTATTTTAGCCCCCCCGGGCTAGTGCTCCTCTGAGTGTTGGTCCAAATAGAGCCACTTGCAGCGCCACCTCGGGGCAACTCGAGGGTTGGTTTTAGTTGTACGTAGAGTTCATCTGAGTGTGCCCTGAGAAAGAGATATGTGCAGCTCCTATCGGGATTTGTCGGCACATTCGGGCGGTGTTGCTGGATTTGCTCGATCGGGGTACTGTTCATCCAGTGGCAACGGCCTCTACTACCACGGGGTCCTGTTCATCCAACCCCCCACCGGGAACTGTTCATCCAAACCCCCCAACAACGTCACTATTCATCCAGAGGCAGCATCCATCGGCTTCGGTAAGCAGCAGTAGAGAAGGAATCACTCGGGTTCAGTTAACAGCAAGGGATCGATCACTCGGGTTTAGTAACGTAGCTAGTGCAATCACACGGGTTCAGTTAGAGCCCAACGCCTCGCACACACGCGGGTATGTACGAGAGAAACGCGCATTGCTCGGCCCCCTGACCACCCACCTTAACTGGGAACTCCCTGATATTTTCCTCGCCCTCGCTTCTACCATGGTTTTTTCCGTCATGGACAGCCCAAAGAATGTCATGCAGCTGCGTCTCCGGGACGCACAGGACGAAAAGCCCATTTTCTGTCAAGATTTTTTTTCATAGAAGTAGGAGCCCACCACATCTATGATGATACTGGGTTTTTTCACAATTATCGTCATAGAAGTGTCATAAGTATGACAGAAAAAAATTCATTCGGCCCAAAATGTCACGGATGTGTCTTTTTTGTAGTGAAGACATCTCCCATGTCCTCAAGAACAAAAGTAACTACTCAGAAATCATATTCACGTTCAGGATCAGAGGGGTATTAAATATCATTTAGGACCTGAACATAAAATCTTCTAGCAAATAAACCAACTAGCATCAACTACAAGATGTAATCAACACTACTAGCAACCCACAGGTACCAACCTAAGGTTTTGGGACAAAGGTTGAATACAAGAGATGAACTAGGGTTTGAGATGAGATGGTGCTGGTGAAGATGTTGATGAAGATTGGTCCTCCCATGATGAGAGGAGCGTTGATGATGTCAATGGCTTTGATTTCCCCCTCCAGGAGGGAAGTGTCCCCGGCAGAATCGCTCCACCGGAGAGCAAAAGTGCTCCTTCCTAGGTTCCGGCTCGAGACGGCGGCGCTTCGTCCTAAAGTATTCCTCTTATTTTTTTTCTAGGTAAAACCCCCGCATATAGCAGAAGATTGGCACTAGAGGCCACTTATGGAACCCACAAGGCATCAGGGCACGCCTGGGGGGATGGCTTCCCCTTGTTGCCTTTTGGGTAGGCGGTTGCCTTTGCATGCATGTGGTGGTGGCCAACATAGGATTTTGCACCCTCTGCTATGTCTGTTGTAGCCTTTCCAGGTACATAATTCTAGTTGCCGGTTGTCGGTGCACTAAGAACCAGGTCCTTAGTGCCCCAGACCTATGCACAGGCAGTGGCGGCTCTCTGAAAATTGGGTTTGCAAAGAAGAACCAACTCTAAGTATAAAACATGGAGAAGGCTTCGAGGCCAGAGAAGCTGCTCTTTGAGAGATCAAGGAGCGCATCAAGAAGACCAATATTCAAGGACAAGTTGAACTACTTGGCTAAGGAGAAGAACAAGACAGAACACTAGAAGCAGTCCTTGCCAACAAGACGGAACCGACAGGGCGAAGACCCGACAAGCTCCATGGTTGGCAATCTCCCACCAGCTGCCAGCGCTCCACCTTATCAAGCAGCTGGTCATTGATCAGTGAGGTCTCGAGCCGACAAGCAGTTAGGTGAAGCTTTTCAAGCATGTGTCAGCATCCCGGAAGGAGTGTTACCCTTATCGACACCCATCCAAATGGCGTGTCAAGTTAATAGAAGTTAGCTAGGCAAGCGGTGCAACAGCCTTAACAGGGCTCCTCCTCCTCGTGGCACCTTATGATGCATTTAATGCTTTTTGTCCTAACTAGCAGAGTTAGGTATGATAGCACTATTCACTATCTAATCACTAGATAATGACTGTTTTGCCATTTTGGTAACCCCTTAAGCTATAAAAGGAGGGCCATAGCAACCTTTACAAGGGTTCAAACCCGATTTGACTCTGCGCACACTTGCACGTGTAGCTGCCTTCTCCTTGCACCTTGCCGGGGAAAGCGCTCCTTGTTCTTGTGCACCCACACTTCCAATACACCAAAGCAGATGTAGGGTTTTACACCTCAAAGGTAGCCCTAACCTACGTAAAATCCATGTGCCTTCTGTTGATCTTTCTCTTTGCGTTTTGTGCATTTCCCTAGCCGAACCAAAAAGGGGCTATGTTGGGGATATTACTACTGGACGTAAACCAGCCAGGAGTAGCCGGATTAACTCCTAGAAGATCAGAAGCCCATGAAGACATAAGGATAATGTCGCTTTATGAAGGCCCAAAGGCGAGTTAAGGCTTGTAGATGTAAACCGACTTTCTCATGTAACTTGCATTGTAAAATAGGAAGGATAGAGACCGAGCCGGACACGTTTATGATCCGGCCTTGGGGCTCTGTAAACCGGCGGGCGTCAACCTGTGTATATAAAGGGACGACCCGACAACGGTTTAGGGACAATAGACAACAACTCGAGAGCCAGGCAAAGAGGATTCGCTCCCTGGTCATCGAAACCCCAGCAATACCAAACACAACTAGACATAGGCTTTTACCTTCATCGAAGCGGCCGAACTAGTATAAAACCCCTCGTGTCCCTTGTCCGGTTTAACCACTTTAAGCTAACCCGTAGCGATGGCTCCACGACTAAGTCCTTCAATGAGGACATCTGCCGTGACAAACCCACGATAGTTGGCGCCCACCGTGGGGCTATCGCATGATGGTTTCGAGTTCTTGAAGGGCAGCTTCAAAGGACTCAAGGGATACGTTGTGGGCCGGATGACGAAGAGTCATTGCGGCAAGATCTACATTGATGATGCAGGGTGGGGTCCTGAGGCCGGTTCGATCGAATACGGGTATCGGGTCCCCTTTGGTGGAATTCATGTCTTCATCGGCAAAATCGGCGAATCGGGCCTTGAGCCGGACACCTGCACCGACATCATCGAGATGGCTCAGCGTGCAAGCCCTGCCCCGGTTTAGCCCGCAGCAAGGCATGTTTTCGTAGGAGTCATCCATGGAGCGAAGTATGAGGATGGAACGGCATCTGATGGGGAAACCCTTATCCGTTCCGATGACGAATCTTCAACCAGAGAAACTGAGTCGCTGTATCAGCTCTAGGACGGCGGGATTAGTGGGTGTTCCGTTGTTAATAGTATTCCGGACCACCTCGATCTGCCAAACCGGGTCATGGTCTTCATGGCCGGTACACAACCAGCGCAACACTCTTCTACCTCTGCGGCGATGTTCTCCGGTTCAACAACAGCAACACCAGCAGTAGCAGGGGGCTCTGCGCCGCCTCTTGCTCAGGTTTTGTCTGATTTATTTGACGCTTTGGAAACATTGATGGCCGCGGAGGTGGATGCTGCAGCCTGAGATCAACACAATGCGGAGATTGCAAAGGTGAAAGATTAGATAACTCAGGCTAAAGCGGACCTGGCAGCAGAGAACGCTAGGATGGCTACAGAATGGGCCGAGTTGGAAGCTCAGGCCTACCGGCTTAGGTTGGACCAGAATGCCTCAGATGAGGTTATGAGGAGGAGATACCGGTCGCATCTCCCGCCGGGTTATGAGCCAAGAAATCTCTTCAACACGCCAGGAGCCGAAACCACTAACCAGCCAGTGGTAAACCGGACGGAGGCGCCGGGGACAGGAGCGCCGGTTCAGCCGTGCACGATGAACCCACCTCGTCAGAACAATGTTGTGCCTAAGTATGTTCCGACGCCTTCGGGGCATTACTCCAACCCGTTGGATAACATTGTGGCCGCCGCTTCACGCTTGGCAGCCCTCCCAGCTGATGGCGAGTCACCAGTGGCGATTTAGATAGGACGGGCTAGAGAGCTCCTTCAAACAGCTTTAAACCAGCAGCTGGCTTATTCGCATAGTCGCGAGAGGATTCATTCGACCCCCCGTCCGAGTCGAAGCTACAACATGCATGTTGAGGATGAACCGGACGTATCAAGTAGTGCATGTCACCGTAACTCGCCACGAGGGCACAACCCGGTAGGTGGTGGTGCTAATGCGGAGGATGTGGTGGATCATGGTCGTGCACGTCGAGAAGCTGAGTTAGCAGCTCTGCACGCAGCTCGTCAACCTACTCTGATTAGCCCTACCACCTAAGTGGAGCCAGGCGTGGTCTTCGGTTCTTTAGGGGTGCCATGTCTTACCCCCACTTTGCGTAACGTACAACTACCCAAGGATTTTAAAGGCCCTCGTATGGTGCCCAATTACACCGCCGATTTACAACCGGAGTGATGGGTGGAGAGTTATGAGATGGCGATGGAGATGCTAGACGTATATGAACTAGTGTGTGCTAAATACTTCACCATGATGTTGGAGGGGACATCTCGTACTTGGTTAAAGAGCTTACCAGCTAACTCTGTTGGGTCATGGGCTGAGTTAAAACACCGGTTTATCCAGAATTTCAACGATACATGTAAGCAGCCTATGTCAATTGTGGACCTACCCACTTGTGTTCAAGAGGAGGGGAGTCTATGACGCATTGGGTAAAGCGAGTCTCAGCTATTTTGCATTCATCAGAACGCATTAATGCAGATACAACAGTTTTAAGTTGGAGGGCAACTGCCGGTTTATGCCATTAAAATTGAAGCTAGGGAGGCTCAAGCGTCACTGCAATGACATGTCAACTCTTATGGCAGCTTTGGTGAAATACGCCGATTCAGATAGTAACAAAGACCCTGAGTCTGAGGATGACAAACCGGGGAAAGGGAAAAAGAACGGTAATACCAAGGGGCAGTAGCACAATCCGGTAGGTCATGGGAATAATGGTAAGAGCAAGGCATACAATAGTTTGGACTTTGTGGCTAACACCAATGCTCAGGACAACAGTCATCTTCATAAGGGTAAACAGCCCCAGAGGGGCGGAGGGTCAGGCCCCAATCTGGAGCGCCTGCTAAATCAACCTTGTCCAAAGCACGGATCGAAGGAAAGGCCAGCTTCACATCATTGGAAGGATTGTTTCATTATGTGGGAGTTCAAGATTTCCAATATGTTTCAATATGACAATGGCCCGCCCGGCGGTTCAGGAGGCGGTTTTCATGGGCCGGGTTATGGAGGTGGCAGCTCCGGTTCAGGATTCCAAGGGAATCAAACCGGACATGGCCATCAAGGGAACCAGGGCAATCAAGGAGGTTATAACCATCAGGGGAATCAGCAGTAGCAGTCGGGTTATCAGAGTAATCCGAATCAGTTGAATAGTGGGCGGTATCATGTCTTTACCACTAGGTTGTGTAAACGCGATCAGAAGCTTCACAAGAGGGCAGTAAACTCTGTTGAACCGACAGTGCATCAGTATCTGCGCTGGTCTGAGTAGCCCATTTTATGGAGTAGAGAGGATCACCCACCCCGGGTTGATAATCCGGGTCATCTGGCCTTAGTGGTGGCACCTCAAGTTGGGGGGTATAAGTTCACCAAGGTGCTTATGGATGGGGGTAGCAGTATCAATATTCTTTACTATGATACCTTCCGCCGTATAGGGCTGACAGATAAGAATCTTAAACCGTCGAACACCATGTTTCATGGTGTAGTACCCGGTGTCAGTGTCAAAACCGGCGGATCTCGGGTAGGGGGTCCCGAACTGTGCGTCTAAGGCGGATGGTAACAGGAGGCAGGGGACACGATGTTTACCCAGGTTCGGTCCCTCTCGATGGAGGTAATACCCTATGTCCTGCTTGATTGATCTTGATGATATGAGTATTACAAGAGTTGATCTACCACGAGATCATAGAGGCTAAACCCTAGAAGCTAGCCTATGGTATGATTGTTGTTATCCTATGGACTAAACCCTACGGTTTATATAGACACCGGAGGGGGCTAGGGTTACACAGAGTCGGTTACAAGGGAGGAGATCTACATATCTGTATTGCCAAGCTTGCCTTCCACGGCAAGGAGAGTCCCGCCCGGACACGTTACAAAGTCTTCAATCTTGTATCTTCATAGTCCAATAGTCCGGTCAAAGGATATAGTCCGGCTGTCCGGAGACCCCCTAATCCAGGACTGCCTCAGTAGCCCCCGAACCAGGCTTCAATGATGATGAGTCCGGCGCACAGATTGTTTTCGGCATTGCAAGGCGGGTTCTTCTCCAAATTCTGAATATCTGCTGAGTAGTGTCCGGCTCCCCATAAATGTTGCACTTCTTGGCTTCCGCACCCAATAAGGGCTATCTTCCACGTGTCGAGCGAATGCGAGGAGCCAGGGCATTTTTACATTCGCCACCCTAGCCATGTAAGTAAACTGTCTATTAAAGAGACGGGGATTCTTAGATCCACACCACACCATCCTCCCACGGTGAGTATCCATCGGAGCGTGCTCGGA
Organism: Triticum aestivum; assembly: GCF_018294505.1. Taxonomy (NCBI): domain Eukaryota; kingdom Viridiplantae; phylum Streptophyta; class Magnoliopsida; order Poales; family Poaceae; genus Triticum; species Triticum aestivum. The sequence continues at coordinate 287,653,252 of NC_057803.1, read as the reverse complement.
AAGATCCAGTCCAACATGGTCGGCCATTGCAGCTCCTCCTCCCGCTCCCATAGCCCTAAGCCCGATGACTGGGGGAAGTGTTCCGTCCCGCACAGCCAATTAGTAGAGTTACAGACCCAGGGATTTCTCCCTCCAGCGTATATGGTCCCCGTTCGAGCCGGGCTTGCCACCTACAATGGCGGGGAGCAAGCGGAGAGCTTCCCCAATCCCTCCAAGGGGAAGCGAGTATGCCTTGTCCCTTATTTACTAAGGGGACTTGGATTTCCAATCCATCCATTCCTCCGCGGACTCCTGGAGTTTTATGGCCTCCAGTTGCATAATTTCACCCCTACTTCCATATTACACATCGCTGGTTATGTTGCCCTTTGTGAGCTGTTTCTGGGCTGCGAAGCTCATTTCGAGCTGTGGAAGAGGCTGTTCTCCCTCGTGCCCCGCACACAGGAGGGGTCAATATATCAAGTGGGTGGAGCCAAAATATGGCGCATCGCCGGGACCGAATACCTGTCCAGTACCGCGAAGAAGACGTCCGAAGACTGGCCTTTGGAGTGGTTTTACATGGAGGATGTCCCCCTTCCAGATCCTATTCGTATGGGTCTTCCCGAGTTTGACAATGCCCATTTGAAGAAACGCTGAAGCTGGCGCCCACGGAGCCCTCGGGAGGAAGATAACGCAGAAGTCCTTTACCTGATGGACCTGATAAAAGTGCTGGCTCAATTAGGATTGACAATAACTGAAGTTATGTCCATATGTATAATGCGGGGGGTGCAGCCACTTCAATATCGAGGGCACCCCATGTGGCGTTTTAACGGGGAAGATGATGCCACCCGCTGCGGGCGTAAGGGACCGGACTCAGTTGCTGCTCTAGCAAAAATTCTGTCCGACCTGTTCAAGGGAGAGGAAGAGGAGTTCATCCGTATTAAGACACGTGATGGATTCTCCATGTTCAGCCCTCCAAGCTGGGTGAGCTGTTACTTTTTTACTCCCAACCTTCCCGCATTCTCCGTCATAAATACTCACCTCACCGTTTTCATGGCAGGAATTGCGAAAGGCTGTAGGGGCAGTCAACAACCCATCTCCACATCCGGAGGACCCTGACCGGGCCCTCGATCCCGGACTCGACGAGGATCCGGACATATTTGTGGAGCTGATCGACATGACATTCTATCAATGAGCTGTGATGATGCCATGGTGGCCATCATAGCCGACTATCCTGGGCTACTCCCTGCATCGCATGTAAGAAAAACCGGAGCCCCAACTTCGGAGAAGGATCCCCTTTAATGCACTTCACCTATCGTACACATATGGTGTTTTACAGGGAAGGCCCTCGGGACGCCATGCCGAACCCGCAGTGACTTGTCAACGAGGGACACCAAAGCCGGGTAGGCCAAAAAGGAAGGCGGTCAGGACTGAGACGCCGACGCAGAGGTATGATACAGAACCTTGCTCTGTGGTTGTCGTCTTTCTTAAAATATAATGAGACCCATGTTTCCTAGTAGGAAAAACACTCACCGGACTATATCCAGAGAGGTTGCCGATCATGCCTCCACCAGTCGGGCTCCAGGGCCGGACATAGAGATGGAAGCTAACACGGGGCGAACGCTGGATGCTCCTCCTACAGAGGATGCAGATATACTATCCGCTACAAATTCCAAAGTGGAAAGCGCCATGAATCACAAGCGTCGCTGGGCCGTACTTCGTGACGCTTGTTTCTCCCAAGAGGCATTCGATGCCTTCAACTTAGGAGACACGTACATCCGTGCTGCTCAAAACGGCCTTGCTAGAGCCACAGACCAGTATGTAAAGGATATACGGGTAAGAAAATCTCACGATTATATATATCAGTAGCACGTGAGACTTGAAACAGTTGACACAACTGATTTAAGGATCATTATTTGTGCAGGTTCTTATAGAGAAGAATACCCAATTGTCTCAAGAGTTGGAAGAGTGCAAAGCCCAGCTATGGGCCGCGGTTTCCGCATTGAAGAAGTCCGAGAAGGCCCCCTCTAGTGACACTTGTTTCCATTGCAAAGAACGACTGGTACTAGATAGTATGCGGCATGAATGCAAATCTAACAATAGATGTTGCAGATGACTACGGAGTGAATCCGGAGGCCGTGCCGGAGAATGCGCAACGTGCTAATCGACAGCTAAATGCTGCTGAGCGTGTGCTTACGCGGGTCAGGCAGGAGAAAAACAATCTCCAGGACGCCAATATCCGGCTAGGCGTGGAACTGAAATATGTCTGAGACCAACTTGCGGACTCCGTGAAGGAGAATAAGCGGCCTCGATGCGGCATTTTCAGTAAGTGCTTGAACGAACTTTTGAAAGAGGTCGGCGAAGAAGCCGGTTAACAGAGTTATGTCTGCAGGTATGCTGACGGGTCGTCCCACGGAGGAGATGCGCGGGTCTGCAGGTGATCTTCTATCAGAGCTCTCACAACTGCATGAACAAGTTCGGCAGGTGATGCAAGGTATTGCCCAAGCCTTGTGGCCATCCGCCTCCCTGCCAGGAGGCATGTGGGAGCTTATAGAGAAGCTCAAGGGAGCGCGGCGGCGCTTCCAATTATGGAAGATATCAGCCTGCCGACAAGGTGCAAGGGAAGCCTGGGCCATGCTGAAGACGCGATATACCAAGGCTGACCCAAACCACATGGCCGAGGTCGGAACTGTGGGGCCCGATGGGAAAGAGATCCCCGTCAGTTTGGTGTATGACCAAGTAGAATTAGCCGCAAAGTATTCCCAACAGGATTGTAGGCTAGACAGCCTGTTGGATGGTATAGAAGAAGAATTTAGTCAGTCTTAGTGACTGTGTACTTTAAGTGACATATATAATGTCCCTAGCCGGATTGTAAATCATTTGTCATGGTGGACAATTTCGCTTCAACCTCTGGACCAGATAGTCCGGAGTGTATCCGAATACCCGCTCGGTTATGTAAAAACCGAGGTATGCCTGGAAACGAGGCGTAGGGGTCATAAGTGGTTGAACAGACAAGTACCCAACTAGCTATGTTATATTACATGGATAGTAAGAAACATCTTCCAGGGAGAATAGTTCCGTTAAGGGTTCCTTTCCCTGGGTACGCATGCCCTAATGTGCATGTCCGAACTGCGAAAAGAGACACAGACTATAAACATCTAGGGTCATGTATCAAAATAAGTAAAAGTCATCTTTTGTTCACCGACCGAATATTCCCTTAAGAACGATAGCTTTCGGCTTCACCCAGTCTGAGGTACAGATCCGGCTGACCCGGTAGTAACAATCGCAGAGGTGCTCCCCTTTTGCCCTAGCCGAATTAACGGGAACGTAGGGCATAAATACAAGAGCTAGGCAACCCAGCTTGGCCAAAACTTAAGTCATATCAATGCATATAATGGCGAAAAAGGTACATGCGGAATAATAACCCATGTGTGGGGCATAAAGGACAGAAAAATAGTTATATTAAGCTTCTATATAAGAAGCCCCCAGGTATAATGAGTGCGGTTAGCACGTCAAGATTGTGTAGTTAAGACACAAGTTAGACTTTTAAGGCCTTGAGGAGAAGAAAAAAGAAAAGAGAAAGAGAGAAAAATACAAATAACGGATATGCAAAAAATTGATGGGGGAAAGGAGACAAACAAAGAGTCCGGCACTAGGTGTAGAATCTTCGGAGTCTGGCTGCGTTCCATGGTTGGCTCGAGTCGATTGTCCGACGCATCCCGCAGATGGTACGCTCCATCGGTCAGAACCTGGTCAATAATGAAGGGACCTTCCCATTTGGGCTTGAGCTTGTTCTTTTTCTTCTCCGGCAGGCGTAGAACTAGTTCGCCAACGTTATAGGTTTTGGCCCATACTTCTCTGCTTTGATACCTTTGAGCCTGTTGCTGATAGAATGCGGAACGGGCTTTTGCCATGTCGCTCTCCTCCTCTAGGGCGTCCAAACTATCCTGCCGATCAAGCTCGACCTCTTTTTCTTCATACATGTGCACTCGAGGTGAGTCATGAATTATGTCGCAAGGTAGAACCACCTCTGTGCCGTACACCATAAAAACAATGTGTATCCGATAGTGCGATTCGGCGTGGTCCACAGCCCCCATAGTACAGAGTCGAGCTCCTCTACCCAGTGTATGTTTGATTCCTTTAAGGACCGCACTAGTCTGGGTTTGATGCCGCTCATGATAAGACCATTTGCTCGCTCGACTTGACCGTTAGTTTGTGGGTGATAGACAGAAGCATAATCGAGCTTGGTGCCCATGTTGCTGCACCATAGTTTTACCTCGTCGTCTGTAAAGTTCATGCCATTGTCAGTGATGATGCTGTCAGGGATGCCATAGCGGTGTACAACCCCAGATATGAAGTCTATCATCGGTCTGGATTCAACTGTTTTAATGGGTTTGGCTTCTATCCATTTTGTGAACTTATCCACCATGACCAGTAAGTATTTTTTCTTATGGGTTCCCCCTTTGAGGGGTCCGACCATATCAAGCCCCCCAGACCGCAAAGGGCCAAGTAATGGGGATTGTTTGGAGAGCGGTAGGCGGCATATGGCTTTGGTTTGCAAAAAAGCTGGCAACCGATGCAACGTTGGACCAGATACTATGCATCTGCTCGGGCCGTCGGCCAATAGAAACCTGTACGGAAGGCCTTGCTTACAAGGGCCCGGGCTGCGGCGTGGTGGCCGCTGAGTCCAGCATGGATTTATGCCAAAAGCTTCCGCCCTTCCTCTTCGGAGATGCACCTTTGAAGGACTCCGATAGTGCTTTTCTTATAAAGCACTCCCTCGTGGACCTTGTAGGCTTTAGATCGTCGCACTATGCAGCGTGCCTCATTTTGGTCCTCGGTTAGTTCCTGCATGGTTAGGTAGGCCAAGAATGGTTCTGTCCACGGGGCGATGACGGCCATTATCACATGGGCTGAAGGTGTTATTTCGATGGCAGAGCCTCCGATTGTGTCAGAGTGTTCGGTATCTGGTGTTGTGGCCGGGTCCGGGCTATTGATACCGGTGTCCCCTTCCCATACCACGGATGGCTTAAACGGCTTTTCCAGGAAGATGTTAGGTTGGACAGGGTCGCGCTTAGTGCCGATACGGGCGAGGATATCCGCCACGTGATTGTTTTCCCGAGCCACATGGTGGAATTCAAGCCCCTCGAACTGAGCTGACATTTTGAGGACGACATTGCGATATGCCGCCATTTTAGGATCTTTGGCATCAAAGTCTCCATTTATTTGAGATATTGCAAGGTTCGAATCCCCACGCACCTCCAGGCGTTGAATGCCCATGGAAACTGCCATCCAGAGACCATGTAACAGGGCCTCGTATTCGCCTGCGTTTGTTGGAGTGTGTGTATAGTATTTGGAGTACATATTGGACTGTATCTCCGGTGGGGGACGTCAGGACGACGCCAGCCCCCATACCAGCCAGCATTTTAGAGCCGTCAAAGTGCATGATCCAATTGGAGTATGCGCCGTACTCTTTAGGGAGTTCGGCTTCTATCCATTTGGCGATGAAATCGGCCAGTACTTGCTCACTTAATGGCTCGCCATGGTCTATATGTTATGTCGAACATGAGGAGCTCGATAGCCCATTTGGCAATCCGGCCCGTGGCATCGCGGTTGCTTATTATGTCATTGAGTGGTACTTCTGAGGCCACCGTAATTGAACACTCTTGAAACTAGTGTCATAATTTCCGGGATGCCATCAATACCGCGTATGCTATCTTTTGATAATGTGGGTACCGTGATTTGCATGGAGTGATGACAGTGGATACATAATATACCGGCTTTTGAAGTGGGAATTTATGTCCATCCGTCTCTCGTTCGACGATGAGCACTGCGCTTACAACTTGGTGAGTTGCCGCTATATATAACAGCATTGGTTCGCCGACATTTGGCGTGGCCAAGATTGGGTTGGTGGCCAGGATGGCTTTTATTTCTTCCAATCCGGTCGAGGCTGCGTCCGTCCACTCGAAGCATTCGGTGCATCAAAGAAGGCGATAGAGGGGCAGTGCCTTTTCTCCTAATCGGAAGATAAAGCGGTTTAAGGCCGCCACACATCCAGTTAACTTCTGGATTTTCTTGAGGTCATTTGGGATAGCCAACTGCGACAGAGCCCGGATTTTAGCCGGATTTTCTTCAATTCCTCTACTGGAGACGATGAAGCCCAGGAGCTTTCTAGCAGGTACGTCGAAAACACAGTTTTCTGGATTGAGCTTAATGTCGTATGTTCGGAGATTGTCGAACATGAGGCTCAAGTCGTCTAGTAAGGAGTCGACGTGTCTGGTTTTAACCACCACATCGTCGACATATGCCTCCACTGTTTTGCCGATCTGCTTTTCCAGACATGTCTGAATCATGCGCCGATACGTTGCGCCGGCGTTTTTGAGCCCAAGGGGCATTGTGTTAAAACAGAAGGGGCCGTATGGAGTGATAAATTTCATTGCAGCTTGATCGGACTCTGCCATCTTAATTTGGTGGTAACCGGAGTATGCGTCGAGGAAGCACAATGAGTCGTGTCATGCGGTGGCGTCGATAATTTGATCGATGCGGGGGAGGGGGAAGGGATCCTTTGGGCAAGCCTTATTAAGGTCCTTGAAGTCGATGCATAGGCACCAGGATTTGTCCTTCTTTGGTACCATCTCCAGGTTTGCTAGCCAGTCCGAATGTTTTATTTCTCTAATGAATCCGACCTCCAGTAACTTGGCTAGCTCCTCTCCCATGGCTTGTCGCTTAGGTTCGGAGAAATGCCGAAGAGTCTGCTTGACCGGCTTGAATCCCTTCAGAATGTTAAGGCTATGCTCTGCCAGCGTGTGTGGGATTCCTGGCATGTCTAAAGGATGCCAGGCGAATATGCCCCAATTCTCGCGCAGGAATTCCCGTAGTGCGGCGTCTATAGTGGGGTTTAACTGTGCCCCAATGGATGCTATTTTTGCGGGGTCTGTTGGATGGACTTGGAATTTGACTATTTCATCCGCTGGTTGAAAAGAGGTGGACTTGGATCTTTTGTCGAGTATCACGTCGTCCCTGTCCACTATGGGGCGCAACACAGTTAATTCCTCCGCCGCAAGGGCTTCTGATAATGCCTCGAGGGCCAGTGCGGCTGTCTTGTTTTCGGCGCGGAGTGCTATGTCCAGATCACAAGCTAGGGTGACGATTCCATTAGGCCCGAGCATTTTGAGCTTCATGTACACGTAATGGGGTATGGCTTGGAAGATCGTGAATGGCTCCCGCCCTAGAAGGGCGTGGTATCTGCTACTGAACGGGGCCACTTGGAATGTAAATTCTTCGGACCTGTAATTCTCCGGAGTGCCGAATACCACATCTAGTGTGATTTTCCCAGTGCAACGGGCCTTCCCACTAGGGATTATTCATCGGAAGGTTGTGGTGCTTTGCTCAATACGGTTTCTGTCTATTTCCATTTTTTGAATAGTTTCCTCATAAATGAGGTTTAATCCGCTGCCGCCGTCGATGAGCACTTTAGTAAGCCGAAAGCCGTCCACAATTGGACTGAGGACCAAGGCGGCTGGTGCTCGGGTAGTTCGGAATTTAGGTTCATCACTGGCATTGAAGGTGATAGCCGTGTCACTCCATGGATTTATTGCTGCCACGTGGCAGACTTCGGCAAGGCTGCAGAGTGCTTGCTTATGCCTATTATATGAGGCGAAGATCTCGAAGACTGTTAGTACTGTATTGTTATCCACGGGATGGTGCTCTGTGGTGTTTTGAATGAGGAGATCCTCACCGCTCTTGGCCACCTGCCGGAGTACCCAACATGCTCTAAGGTTGTGTGTTGGTATGGTATCCGCTGTACTATGAATTTTGCAGGGCCCGTTAAGCCATCCCTCCAATACGGTTCCGCGCCCTGTAGTGGGCTTTTGCTTCTTTGTAATTGAGTCGGGCGACTTATGAGAGTGCACCCTTTTAGTTCGGACTGGGGGTTTTGTCCAAGCCGGACTATCCCAAAATTTTGTTTTGATTTTCCATGCGCTTTCCATCGCACAGTACTTCCGTACTATGGCCGCCAAGTCAGCGAAGTGTGCAATGTCATGACGACTTATGGCGTTGAGGATTCCCTTGTCCGTGCAATTGTTGTAGAAGAACGAAATTGCGTCTTCCTCGCGATAGTCCTTGACCTTGTTCATTACAAGGAGGAATCTGGCCCAATAGTGATGTACTGTCTCTTGGGGCTCTTGCCTAATGTGGGAAAGATCATTTATATCTAGGTGGGTGGGTGGATTTAAGTCCAGACCTTGACCCAATCTAAGACCCAGGGGCAGAGGAGTTTCCGATCTTGGAAGTTCGGGCTCCGGGATGTTGCCCCACAGGTTTGGCATGCAGCCTGCTTCTAGGTTCAGGTTTAGGGTGATGTCCCCCCGTGGATGGGTATCCGGCTCGGAGAGCTTAGGAATCCGGACATAGTTCGTCCTCAAATAGAGGAAGATTGGCCGCATTGCTCCTCCACCACCGCTATCTGATGGGTGACCGGTGGACAGTTAATCTCCCTTTGTTCGGGTTTAACCCCAATCCGATCATAGTCCGTAGCGACTCCCAGAGCGGCGATGTGATCCAAGAGCCCGTTCAAAGAGGAGAGCTCCATTGGATCCATCTGCTCGGTGAATTTCGAGCTGATGTGGAGGCTATTTCCGATGACCCAAGAAGTCATTGTCGATGCAGCGGCCGAGCGGGCGGTCATGACGAAGCCGCCTAGTCAGAGAGTTTGGCCTATAGCCAGGGCTCGCCCGGAGATGATGTTGTTCTTGACAATGAGACGAGCCATCCCTCCTTATGATGATGACACAGTGGAACTCTCAAGGAAAGCACCAATGTCAGTGTCAAAACCGGGTGATCTCGGGTAGGGGGTCCCGAACTGTGCGTCTAAGGCGGATGGTAACAGGAGGCAGGGGACACGATGTTTACCCAGGTTTGTGCCCTCTCGATGGAGGTAATACCCTACGTCCTGCTTGATTGATCTTGATGATATGAGTATTACAAGAGTTAATCTACCACGAGATCGTAGAGGCTAAACCCTAGAAGCTAGCCTATGGTATAATTGTTGTTGTCCTATGGACAAAACCCTCCGGTTTATATAGACACCAGAGGGGGCTAGGGTTACACAGAGTCGGTTACAAGGGAGGAGATCTACATATCCGTATTGCCAAGCTTGCCTTCCACGCCAAGGAGAGTCCTGTCCAGACATGGGACAAAGTCTTCAATCTTGTATCTTCATAGTCCAACAGTCCGGCTGTCCGGAGACCCCCTAATCCAGGAGTCCCTCACCCGGTAAGTCTGCGTATCTAGTGGGCAAGATAGCCCTAGAGGTGGCTTCTGGAGATGATCATGATTCAAGGTCAGAAACATTGACTTTTGAGGTGGTGAAAATCAAGAGTCCGTATCATGCCCTGTTCGGGCGTCCAGCTTATGCTAAGTTCATGGCGAGGCCGTGTTATGTTTATTTACAGCTTAAGATGCCAGGTCACAAGGGGACCATCACAGTACATGGGAGCAGCAAGATTGCTTTGGAGTGTGAAGAGGGTGATGCGACTTACGCTGAGTCGGTTTGTGCCATAGAGGAGCTAAAGTTTTATAAAGACAAGGTTGATCCAGCGGACATGACTTCTTTGAAAAAACCAACTACGAAGCACGATCCGGCGTTGAAGTTTAAATCGGCTACAGAGACTAAGATGGTTGATTTTGTTCCTGGTGATTCATCCAAGCAGTTCAGCATCAGCGCTAACCTGGATCCCAAATAGGAAAGCGCGCTCATCGAGTTCATCCATGAGAACCGGGACATATTTGCATGGAAGCCTTCTGACATGCCAGGTGTACCGAGGGAACTCGCTGAGCACACACTTAATATCGATCCTAAGTTTAAACCGGTCAGGCAGTTTCTCCGTCGCTTCAACGAAGAAAGGCGTAAGGCTATTGGTGAGGAGGTAGCTCGGTTGTTGGCTGCAGGGTTTATCATGGAGGTCTTTCACCCGGAGTGGCTAGCTAATCTGGTGCTAGTCCTTAAGAAAAACGGCACTTGGTGTATGTGTGTGGACTACACAGACTTGAACAAGGCTTGTCCAGCAGATCCCTTTGCCCTCCCTCGTATTGATCAGATTATTGATGCTACGGCATGTTGTGACCGTTTGTGTTTTCTGGATGCTTATTCTGGTTATCATCAGATCAAAATGGCATTTAAGGACCAGGATAAGACAGCTTTCATAACTCCCTTTGGAGCCTTCTGCTATGTCTCTATGCCCTTCGGGCCCAAGAGTGCCCAGGTGACTTACCAGCGATGTGTTCAGAACTGTCTTCATAAGCAGATTGGGCGCAATGTTCATGCATATGTGGATGATATTGTGGTGAAGTCCAGGAAGGAGGAAACATTGATAGATGACTTGATAGAAACCTTTGACAACCTTCGGGTTTATAAGATGATTCTTAATCCGGACAAATGTGTCTTTGGTGTTCCAGCAGGCAAGCTCCTGGGTTTTCTGGTATCGAACAGGGGCATTGAGGCTAACCCAGAGAAGATTACAGCTATCACCTCTCTAGCTAAATCGATGTGTATCAATGACGTTCAGGGTCTGGCAGGCCGGATTGCAGCTTTGAGCCGGTTTACCAGTCGTCTTGGGGAGAAGGCTATCCCTTTATATCAGATGCTGAAGAAAACAGATGACTTTGTCTGGAGTGATGCGGCTGATAAAGCGTTTGAAGATTTGAAGAGGCAGTTAGCTGAACCGCCTGTCCTTGCGGCTCCGGTCGATAAAGAGCCTTTACTGCTATATGTGGCTGCTAATGCCCGGGCTGTTAGTGTGGCTATTGTTGTGGAGCTCAAGGAGGCTGGAAAGGAGTATCCGGTTCAACGGCTGGTTTATTATATCAGTGAGGTGCTTATCAAATCAAAGCAGAGGTATCCGCATTGGCAGAAGCTGGTGCATGGGGTGTTTATGGCAATCCGGAAGCTCAAGCATTATTTTTAGGGTCATCCGGGAGATATCATTCAAAATAGAGAAGCAACTGGCCGGATTGCTAAGTGGGCTATTGAGCTTGGACCTCATGGACTCAAATATACACCTCGCACATCGATCAAATCTCAAGCACTTGTGGATTTCATCAATGATTGGACCGAGTTGCAGGCGCCAGAGGAAAAGCCAGACAACACTTATTGGACTATTCATTTTGATGGGTCCAGGCAATTGGAGGGCTTGGGGGTTGGAGTCATATTAACTTCCCCAAGAGGTGACAAGTTTTGTTATGTTCTTCGCTTAATGTTCCCTTTCACTAACAATGCAGCTGAGTATGAGGCCTTACTCCATGGTCTTCGGATGGCCAAGGAGATGAACTTAAGCCGGGCTAAGTGCTTCGGTGACTCGGACCTGGTGGCTCAACAGGTGTCTGGCACTTGGGATTCTAAGGACCCACTCATGGCTGCATATCGACGAGAGGTGGACATAGTGGCTGGTCATTTCAAGGGTTATCAAGTTGACCATATAGACCGGAGAAAGAATGAAGCAGCGGACGCTTTAAGTCACCTAGGCTCTCAGCGCAAATCGGTCCCACCTAATGTCTTCCTCGACGTACTACATAATCCGTCGGTCAAGATACCAACAGAAGAGGAGTTGGCCATTCCTGACCTGGAGGCCCAGTTGGTGGCAGCTTTGCATGTTACACCGGATTGGACAGTCCCGTACTTGGCTTGCATGAACCAAGGCGAGTTACCGGAGGATGAAACCTTGGCCCGACAGATAATCCGGCGATCCAAGTCAATGACCATTATCAATGGGGAGTTACACCGTTATAGCGTTACAGGAGCAATTCAGTGTTGTGTGTCTCCTCAAGAGGGTTGTGAGATTTTGTGAGAAATCCACGAAGGAGATTGTGGTCACCACGCCGGTTCAAAATCCTTGGTGGCTAAGACTTTTCATCACAGCTTCTAATGGTTGATGGCTCATGCTGATGCAGAGGATTTAGTAAAAAAGGTGTGACAGTTGTCTGAAGTTTGCACGCCGTGCCCATGTTCTGGCTCAGGAGTTTAGAATGATTCCAATCACTTGGCCATTTGCAACTTGGGGGCTCGATATGGTTGGACCCTTTAAGAGATCCAAGGACAAAAAGACTCACCTGTTGGTGGCGGTTGACAAGTTTACCAAGTGGGTAGAGGCAGAGCCAGTCAGTAAGTGTGATGTAGCCACAGCGGTTCAATTCATCAAGAAGGTGATCTTCCGGTTTGGTTTTCCACACAGCATTATCACGGATAATGGTAATAATCTGTCTAAGGGTGAGATGGAGGAATTTTGTCAATGTGAGCACATCCGGCTTGATGTAGCGTTAGTGGTTCACCCCCAGTCTAATGGTCAAGCTGAGTGGGCAAAATCAGGAAATTTTGAGAGGTATCAAACCCCGGCTTATGGTTCCTTTAAAGCGGACACCGGGTTGTTGGGTGGAGGAGTTACCTTCTGTGCTATGGAGTATCAACGCCACACCAAACAGATCAACGAGTTATACACCTTTCTTCATGGTTTATGGAGCAGAGGTGGTCCTTCCTAGTGACATCCGTCATGACTCGCCCCGTGTGGCGGCTTACGTTGAAGCTAACAATGAGAAGGCACGTCAGGACTTACTGGACCTGTTAGATGAGGAGCGTGATCTCGCAGCGGCACGCTCGGCGATTTATCAACAAGATCTCCGGCGTTATCACAGCCGTCGGGTTAAAACCAGAACTTTTCAAGAGGGTGATCTGGTGCTCCGGCTCATCCAGGATCAAACTGATATGCACAAGTTATCCCCACCTTGGGAAGAACCTTTTGTGGTCAGCAAAAACCTACACAACGGGTCATACTACCTTATCGATGTTCGAGAGCACAAAGATTCACGTAAATCAGAGGAGGAGACCAAGCAGCCATGGAATATAGCCCTTCTTCGGCCTTACTATACTTGAGCCACAGGCTCTTCTTATGTACATACTTATGACAATGTATATATTATATAATAAACCAGAGCCTCGGCTAAAGCGGGTTCTCTGTTCTTTTTTACATCATGTGTGGTTCCATGGGGGCTTCTACTGACAAGCGGAGTTCTATTAACCCGGCCCATAAGGCCACACAGATATAAAGGAAATCACTAGGGGGCTTGGTCGTATTCGAACCATAGCTACACCAAAAAGGGATATCACTAGGGGGCTTGGTTGTCTTCACACCATAGCTACACCTCTTGATAGGCTTAAAGCCAAAAGGAAATTATGTGGAACCAAAGAGAGTCTGTTGCATCAAGCACAACTCAAACATAGGTAACCACTAAGCACAGCTCAAATATTACCTGGGGGCTCCTTGCTTCTCAAAGAACAACGAGCTTGCACCCTTGTAATAGGCTATCAAGCCAGGCTTGGAAGCTAGGTGTATTCACCTAAAACCCCGGGTTATCCTGCCTCTTTAAGTAAGCCACTCCGTCCAGGTAAACCTGGTATGACCCATCGAACGCTTGACAAGTCAATCTCATGGACCCTGAAATTGTCAAAGTTAAAACAGTGATTGGTTAAACACTGAGGTCCATCTTAAAAGGCTTTGCAAAATGGTTTAACTCAGCGGCCTGGCAGCCCATGAAAAGCCTCGATTTAGGGCCTGGCATCCCATGAAAAGCCTTGTATATTTCTTTTCGATTTCTTGTTTTTATATCTTTTGATAAGGGATTTATGAATATTTCTGATAAACCGGTGTTTATTACAACCCGGCATGGCTTTAACGCTCAGTTGTCAGTACATGATCAGTTCTAAACCGGCAGTGAATTGCTCCAGTCTGGTTTTGGCTACAGGTCATCAGCATTATGTGAACAAACCGGTGGTAATCATCGCCCGATATGGTTTTTACATGAACCGGCAAGAGGGAAAGGAGTCATCAACCCTACAGATGGGTATTTTCACTCCTACTATACCAACAATTGGTCAGCCAATGAAGATATATCATAGGTATCATTTATTTTATATCTGGGTAATACAAATCTTGGTTATCCATCCAAGTTATGTATATATTTTTGGGCATCATGACCCGTCTAGTGGTATACTACTAGGACACTTCCATGTTCTTATATGCAGGAACATAAATCACAACGGGCTATGCATAAATAGATCCCAAAGGCAGGACAAGTTTTCAGTATCAAGCAAAATAAACATGCTCGATGGCATGGCAGATAAGGTGTTCATGCTATCCTATTACAAGGTGTTTACAATACCCCAAAATTGAATAAGTGTTTTCAAAGAAGTGACAGACTTCAGCTATTAAACCAGCCACCGGTTTAGGATTCCTCATCAGGACGGCTTGATGATTGAGGGTCATCTTGCGCGGTCACATTATCTTCATCCCTCCCCAGACGCTGGAAATCAACCATTGACCAATCGATTCCGATTAAGGCTTGAAAAATGGCCTCTCCATGGATAAGGTTGGAGGGGTCAATGTCAGGAGCGTAAGTATGCTTACGGATTGGTGGCACAAGATCTTCAACATTATGGATCAACGCGGGCTGTCTTTTTCCCTCAGCATCATAAACCGGTTGAAAATGAGATAGATCTGTGTCCTCCGCTAGTTTGCTTGCTATCGGTCACATCTTCTTTGTGAGCCTTCGGAGATCGTCGTTATTGAAGTCTGAGCCATCTTCTTTCACACCAGGATACCCTTTGTTGATATCTGCCGTTTCAAGATCCGGAATCCACGCCTTGGCCCGGATTAGCGCTGTCAGCGCTCCTGATCTTGCGGCTGATCTCTTCAGTTCATTGATCCGGGAAGGCAGCATGGACAGCTTTTCAATAGTTTCTTTTATCAGTGATTGCAGAGGCTTGTTATAAGCTACAGTGCAAATGGTCGCTGGGATCCAGAGAACAGCTGTTCTATCAAGGTATAGGCCGCTTTAAGCTTCATCTGCATGTTAGTGCCTAGATGAGCAATGCGGGTCCCTGTCATGGTTAAGCATCAGTAAACCAATCATTGATAAGATCTTATGAATTAGACAAACTACACGAGAGGGTACTTACCAAACACATCAGAAGTCATGGCGTTAATCTGCCGCTTTAAGCCGGTCAGTTCTTCAACCACCGGCTTCAGGGCTGCCTCTGCGTCCTCGGCCTTCTTTGTCAAATCGGCCTTTTTCGTCTCCAGTCTGCATGCTCTTTGTTAAAGGTTTCTTTCAGCTTCTCCATAGCTGCTAAGGCATTGGTCAGCTCTTCTTTGGCTTTGGAAGCCTCGGCTTGTTGAGATTTAACATTCTCTTGAAGGTCTGCGGTTTGAGCATCCTTCTTATTCAGCTCAGCCTACAAAGGTGAGATATATCATAAAAATAGGGTATGAAGTACCAAGCGTATAACAAGTTATGCACTTTGTACTTGGGGGCTAATGCCTATTTACTCTATCATCAATATATTTTTCACAAGTCTCAAGTACAATGCAGGCATTATCCTTAACACTTGGGGGCGAATGTACATCTGTTCAAAGTTGACGCATTGTTTCAAGACCCGGTTTACCTTGCAAAGATAAACCGGCCCTTGGGGGCTACACCAATAAAAACTACAGGAATACAGTGAGAAGTACCGGTTTGTTTCCAAAGATCACTTGACATATGGAGGACCATCATGCAAGGATTAAGATATTACAAAGTCCCGGTTTATGATTAACATCATAAACCGACCCTTGGGGGCTACTTGGGATGATACTTGTACTTTGGATTTAAGAAAGGAAAAGTGATGAAAATACCTCATAGCATTCCTTCATCAGGTTCACCAAACCAGCTTCATAATCACGGTTTGAGTGGAGACAGTTTAGAAAACCGGAGTGGAGTTCTTGAGCGCTGAGGTAGGCGTAGCTTGACAAGTCGGTGCTCCATTTGCCTTTTTCCATTGCAGCACGCTCTTCCTTGGCACTATGTTTCGTCAATATAATAGGATGGCCAGGAGAGCTGTGGCTCATACCAGTAATGAAAACATCACTTTCTTTGTCTCCAGTAGTCTTTTCTGGAGTTGATGGGGTGTCAGTAGCTTTCACCGGACTAGAAGGTCTATCATCAGCCCGGATGGGATTTGTCGGTCCATCATCAGGTACAACAGTGTCAACTTATGGTTGTTCATCAGTATTGTGATCTTGAGGCGGTGGTTCATCAAAGGTAGCTTCAGGATTTGGATTTGGACCCTCAAGTTCAGCCATTTGCTCCGGCTCCAGAACCACCTGGTCTTCGGGCGGATTGTTCACCTGAGCCTTTTTGCTGGGTCTGGCTTTGGCTCTAAAACAGAAAAAGATGTGAAAGTTAAGCATAGTATATAAAGTATGAAAACATCAAAATAAGGAGTTGAAGTACTTACCCAGCTACAGTTTTGAGAGGAGGAAGTTGGGTCGTTGTTGACTCGCCAGAGGATGAAGGAGGTGTCACCTGATAATTTGAATCAGATGGATTAAGAGGTTGTCGGAAATGGCCTGCCTTGGTATAAGAATTGTCAGAAGTGGGTGAGACCTTAGATCGGCGCTTTCGAACCGGGGAGTCAGGTAAACCGGCCGAAGTGACATTTTGGCTGCTGTGCCGGGTTGTGCGGCGAGCCTCGTGCTGCTGCGTCTTGAAAATAAATGTTGGATCCAAGTGAGCAAGAGGATGAGAAAAGCTTACTTTCCAGACCGCTTGACGGATTTTTTGTGTTGGCATAGAGTCTGAACCGGAGGAAAGGATAATTACCTCTACATCGTTAGCTTGGCTGCCCTCCACGTCCTCCTGATGAGTATCATTGTCAATGAGATGCATGAAAAAGGAACCATGTGAATCAAGTTCTACATCAACTTCCGGTTCATCCGGGTCGTCGTCCAGTTCCATACTGATGCATTCAGGTGCTTTCCGCTTTGTGGTTTTCTTGACGGCTTTGGTTTTAGGGCGGGCAGTTTTTGCCGCTTTATCTTGAGGTTTCTTCTTCCAAAACGGATCATCACCCTGTTTAAAGGTAAGAAGAAGGGTATTCAAGGATTTTACAGTCTAAGGATATCAAGTGTAAAACGGAGGAACAATACTCACATCAGGCGGTTTGTTTTGCGTGTAAAAAGGGTCTAAACCGGTTTGGCGGAAGACAGCTTCCGACTCATTTAATATTTTCTTGACAGATTCGGTAACTTCTTCATTTGTTAGCTGAATATTGATATGACGTTGGAAGTCTTCTACTTCACCAGTATATTCGCACATTAAATCGGCACGACGGCTTAACGGCAAGATGCTCCAAGATATCCAACAACAGACAAAGTCGACACCTGTTAACCCGTTGGCCAAGAAGGCTCTTAGCTTGGCGAGTTGAGGTGCATATGGGGCCCATTCCTGAGCACTTAGCCACTATGGAAGTGGATGAGTGTTGGCAAGCCGGTGGGCACGGTAACCCGGCAGAGGATTCTTGTCTTCAGGGGAGGTGTCTTTATAGTAGTACCAAGTTTGATTCCACTCTTTGGGGTGACTGTGCAGCTTGGCATGAGGAAATTTGACCTCTTTTCTTTTCTGAATGGAGACGCCACTGAGTTCACTATTGGGTCCGTCTACAAATTCAGTGCGCCAGTTCAGATGGAAGAAATCCCGGAATAGCTCCACAGTTGGCTCTTCTTGGAGGTACGGTTCACAGAAAACTTGAAAGTTGCATATATTGGATACCGAGTTGGGTCTAATATCTTGAGGGTGGAGTTGAAAGCTGGAAAACACATCCCGGAAAAACTTTGACCCGGGCGGTTTGAAACCACGACCTATGTGACCAACAAACACCACTACCTCACCTTGCCTAGGGGTGGGAGGATTTTCCGGCCCAGGAACTCGCCAACAGATCTCATTCTTCTTGGGTAAGGTGCCGATCTTAACCATACCATTCAGTTGCTCCTCAGTAAACCGGGAGGGAGCCCAGTTGCAGGAATAAAATTGCTTGGCCATTGCAAGTGAAAAGCTGGAAAGAAATGCCAGTTTAACAATTCATTCGTAGTGATGCATAAGGTGCAACAGAACAAAGGAATTCAAGTATGTAAGCTTAGTAAACCAGAGGATGATATAATTTTGAATGACAAGGCGATAAGTGGAAAAAGAGATATACAAATATTATTAAACCGGAATATGACAATGGAAATCAAGGAGTTGCCGGTTTACAAGGGGACTAATGGTATGTGATAGATTGTTTTATACAAAGGTAAACCGCCTATGTAATGAAGAAGATACAGATCTAAGGCAAGAATGACTAAGTAAGGTAAAACAGGTTTCACAAGATTACATGGAAATTTTGGATCTACCATAAGACAGGAAAAGAAAAAAGATTTAGACCTAAAAAGGTTGGTCCCGAAGCAGTTCACAAAGGTCCAGATTAGTTTTTATGCACATAAGGGTTTGCTGTGATAGCAAAGGATAAGTAATGCTATAGCTACTACATGGAATACATCAAGCTTGAGGGTTTTTCCATGGACTAAGGAGGAACAGGGAAGAACAGTTGCCGGAGCTTCGGTGAACTTCGGTGAACACTGAAACCCTAAGTAGATTTATAGAGGAGGAAAGGGAAGATCTTACAACGGCTATTGAAGCAAGCGGAGTTACGCCACGGCTATCTGGCGCAACCAGGTCGATGCAGCAGCCAACGGAGATGCAGTGGCGGAGCTCAGCGACAGCGGCGGTGCTCGGGTGCAGAGGCATCGCGAGGAGGAAGAAGCAGCGAAGAGACGGAGGGAAAAAAAGGAAATGAGTCGTGGCCCTATTTATAAAGTAAAGGGGCCGGAATATTGGATACCTAACAGGAGCGGTCGCCTCGATTGTCGGAGGCTCATTAACTAAAGGTGAGATGTATCATTTTTAAATAATGAGATGATATCATGGTGATTTAACATGATCCTGGAGTATGACATCACAGCGGTTTACAAGATCATGGTGAAGATGCAAGGGAAGAATTTTTCTAAGTGTTGATGATTGACATGAACAAGTTCAAATCAATCTGGGCCTAATGTTGGGGATATTACTATTGGATGTAAACCGGCCAGGATTAGCCAGATTAACTCCAAGAAGATCATAAGCCCATGAAGACGTAAGGATAATGGTGCTTTACGAAGGCCCAAGGCCCAAAGGCGAGTTAAGGCTTGTAGATGTAAACCGACTTTCTCATGTAACTTGCATTGTAAGATAGGAAGGATAGACCGAGCCGGACACGTTTATGATCCGGCCTTGGGACTCTGTAAACCGGCGGGCGTCAACCTGTGTATATAAAGGGACGACCCGGCAACGGTTTAGGGACAACAGACAACAACTCGAGAGCTAGGCAAAGCGGATTCTCTCTCTGGTCATTGAAACCCTAGCAATACCAAACACAACTAGACGTAGGCTTTTACCTTCATCGAAGGGGCCGAACTAGTATAAAACCCCTCGTGTCCCTTGTCCAGTTTAACCCCTTTAAGCTAACCCGTAGTGATGGCTCCACGACTAAGTCCTTCCACGAGGACATCTGCCATGACAAACCCACGACAAGCTAGATCGCCCCATAGATGGTCGTCCATACCGACATCTTTGGCGCGCCAGGTAGGAGAATTACAGGTGTGAACCTAGACCAGTAGACGGCGCGTTGATTACATTGAGCTTCATCCCCACTTTCATCATCCATGGCCCCCAAGAAGAAGGGCTCCATGGCAACGAAGCCTTCCACATCCAAGGTTCCTTCACACGCATCCGCGGGTGGCGCAGGCGGCACCAACGCTGCGGACGATGTGAACGCTGTAGTAGGCATGACCAGTGTAGGAGGTGCGGTCTCCATGCTCACTACAACATGAATGGGGGGAGGAGGCACTGGAGGCGGTCACCTTCCATGACCCTCTAGTGAGGACAACAACATCGGTGCAGGTGGCGTGGGAACGCAGCTCCCGCCTCCTCGACGCACCAACGAGCGTAGCCATCGGAGCAACACCGTCTGGTCGGGCGCAAGTCGGGATCCTCCCGCTGCAGCGACTCCGGTGATGGCGAGGGAAACGACATCGAAGGACACACCACATCCGTCGCGATATGGGCGTGATGTAGATGCCGAGAAGCATTGTCGATCATGCACAGTAACGCCCGCACAGCAGAATGCCTGTCCATCAGGTTCAAGGTCTTCAGGCACCACCTCTGCCATGCCAACCTGCTGTAGCGCCTGTGTTACAACGGCAAGATCGCAACGACGCTCCTCCTGGCTCTTCTAGGAGTCGAGTGACGCCACGTTCTTCGCTCTCAAACATGCCTTCGACGGCAACATAAGCGATGGAACAGGCCCAAATGTTGTTCAGTTTCCCTCCAACGGCAGACAAGATGGATGAGTGGAGGGCCACCATCCAAATCTTGATTGGATTTGGAGAAACTAACTAATTCCAGCTGGCGGAGTCTTCACGACATCTACAAACAACACCAATAGCTCAAATTGATGGCCATGTTGTAGGTGGTGCGCCAATGGTGCAGTCGCCTCCATGGCAACAACCCCAGTAGTAGCGTGAGTAGCCGTAGCGAAACCTAACTAACTGCTGAGCCCGACGAAGCATCGATGGCTTCTTCAGATTCGCAGATGCGGCAAGATCAACGACATGTGCTGCTAGATATGCAAATGGAATGGTACTCACACCACTATTAAATGGTGCTGTGGGGCTACCCTGCCAACGCGATGCACGCAATAACCCAATTGGTGACGAGTTTGCGCCCAGCGTCGACGAGAAACCACCTTACGGGGTTGGATTCCTGGCCATGCTTGCGAGCTACGACAAGTCCGTTGGTCGTTCGCCCGGGTCAATACGCCCGAGTCATCGAGAGAATGCAACAACAAGTTAGCCCCCGACAAAGTTCTCAGTGTTCCACAACTTTTTGTACATGTCGGTTAAATGTATATGCATATTATATATTAGTTACATGTATATGCATGTGGTATCACGAGTACACTTTCATTTGTATAAGAGTTCTAACAAAACGTCAAGGTTTCCGAAACCACTCTTTTATGTTTTCATCAAAAGATAGAAGGATCCCTCGCGTGCAAGTCTCCCGGGGGAGTTGTTGAAGGAATCCAATTAAATGGTGTTGGCATTCATTCCATACGACAAGAAGTACATCAAAGAAATCTAAGTTGGAAATTTTCCAACTAAGAATTTCTTTGTTATATTTGCAGTTCCCCATGCACGATTTTGTGTTTGTATGGGAAACCTACACGCAGAGGGACCTTGCCATCATCATTTGCACTCTTATTTTGTTTTGATTCAGCTCAACAATTTAAGTAGCCACATTGAGAACGTTAAAGGAAGCCTTGCCGGCGGCAGCACTACCGGCAGGCTGCTAAGGACCCGCTTCTCGAGCACCCGTGACAAGTGTTTTCCCCGGCAAGCTCTCGACATGTGTAGGGAACATGATCATAGAAAGGCAGAAAGAAGCAAGGGGATATCATGCATTCATTCGCCTACTTAAAAATGTATTACATTGTGGAAGTGGCGCAGATCTAACATAAGGTCAAATATGTCTTTTACATGACATCAAAACAACGAGCAGGGCAGCAAGATTTAATCCCGGTGATCGCCCTGGATCCTGGGGACCTCGAGCACCCTGTTGGCGAGAGGAGTGGCAATCTTGTCAGGAGCTGTGACTTCGGTGTTCATTGGCAGTTTCTTGAAGATCCTGGAGAGATCAAGATCGAGGTTGTGGTGAGCATGGTTGAGAAGCACCATGTAAAGAATGTTGCGTGCAAATTGTCGGGACTCGTTGGCAAATGAGGCAGACCTGTCATCTTGATATCTATTTAGCGCTTTGATGGGGCCTTCAAAGAAATAGGTCAGTCTGACAATGGCGGCCTCGTGCTCATTGATATTGAAGCTCCAACTTTTCATGTCCATATTGGCAAGCTGGGAAGAAAGGCGCTCTGCTATACCAACGAGCTTCTTTGTCCAAAGAGAATATAGCTTGCATTGCTCTGTGAGGTTACTCTCAACGTCTTTTTTGGGAGGTCTCCTCCGTGGAAAGCTTCTCCGACAAGTTCCTCTCTCGTAATTTGGTGGATTCAAGATTTGTCTCCATGCCAACAAGCTTAGCTTTCAGATCTTCAGCGATGTCATTGATAGCATTGAGATCTTGATCCTTGGTCGCAAGCTGCGACTACAACTCCTCTAGAGTGAGGGATGTTTTCTATGCTTTGCCCTTGAGGGTTTTGATCTCCTTGTTACTCTTGGCGAGCTCCTTCTTCAGCTTGCTCACCTGGGTTTCGATGTCTGCTCTCGCAGTGGCTACAACGGCAGCTTCGTCAGTGGTCTTTTTCAGCTTCGTGGTGCTGTCTAGGACCTGGGCCTCGAGGGTTTTCTTGTGCTCGTCCTCCAACTCCTTGGTTCGATGTTGGACGAGTGCCTCACTTCCATCATCCTTGGCATGAAGAGTGGCAGCAAGGGCTTCTTGCTATGCAACAAGGCCCTTCTCTTTTGCGTCGAGCAGCACTTCACACTATGTCATGTGCGAAGCTTGTTGCCTTTGTTCCTAGATTCTTTTCCATGAGGTTGGCGGATTTGCACTCCTCTTGGACCTTGCCCCACTTTTGTCTATACCTTTCCTGGACATCCTTGAACCCAGCGGCCATGGCTTTCATCAAGGCAAGATCCTCGGCACTATCAGTAGCGTCATCAGCTTCGGTGGATCTCTGGATAAGGGGAAGTAAGATCTGAGCTATCTCCTCATCAAAGTTTGGTTCCATGGTACCGAATGAACTGGGGTCTCTGAGCTCATGCTGAGAGATAACCAGCTCGATATTGCTAGGCGGGATGTGCGAAGTAGTTTCCGCTGGTTGATTGGCGGGGTTTGGCACGAAAGTAACAATGGGAGCCTCGTCCATATCCATCCTGGCAGGGTTGGGCCTATTGCCATGGGACCCTTTGGTTCCTTGGGGACTTCCCCGATGTCCCCGGCAACTTGCACAAGATCCCCTGCAGCAGCAATCTTGGTGGCTTCCTCAACGACATCCTTCGCTATGATGGCCACCTCCACAAGTACTTCACCATCCTCGAGGGATGAAGCTATGGATCAGGACAGAAGAGAAGGCGAAGTGAGAAACAATATTACGAGCCCAGTTAGGAAAGTAAATGTTTTGAAGGAACTATGTAAAGGCGAGAGATTTACCCATTGGCATCTATTGGGAAGGGAAGTTTCCTTCCCCGATGACTTTGGTTGTCGGCGTACGGTCGACATCACCTTCGCTGGTCAAGGCAAGTTCTGTGCGTACATGCTCGTCGATGGGGGTCTTTGCCGGGGAAACACTCTCCGGGACAGTGGTTGGTGGGGGAGCCATAGCAGGATCAGCCTCATGGTGCTCTTCCCCTTGGCGGTCCTCTCCCATCTCCTCGTCAAGATCAGGGGGAGGAACTTCAGCACTGATGCCAATAGGTGGAGTCGGCACCATGTTTTGCCGCATGGGGCTGTGTTGGGGGCTGGTTGTATTAGGTTCGTACTCCCAAGCGAACACCCCCCTCTTCTGTAGTGGTGAAATATGATGTCGAATAAAATCAGCTCCCCCCGTCTCTATGGTCAAGTTGGCATGCTTCAAACGAGCAATTCTGTTCAGTGTCGGGCGAAGCTTCTCTTCGGTGGCACCAAAATGACTCCAGATGTTGTCGTGCCCAATCCTCTCTATCCACGGCAAGCAGAATGAAGGGAATTCCTGCTCTTGGATCCAACACCAATTTGACCTCCAATCCTCCCATTTCCCATGGAATTCTCCGGTGAGGTAGTCCCTGTGGTCCTTCTTCCCTCTCCGAATCCATGTCACACTGCCAGAGAGTGACTTGTCTTCAATTCGGGGGGCGTAGAAGCACTACAAAAAATACACTTCTGTGATGATACGTGTTTGTCATAGTGGGTCACGTTTTCTATCATGCATGTACATGCATGACGATTTTATGACGGAATCAAGATAGTCATACATGTGCTGTCCTAGAAGTGTTCCATGACATTACCAAAATTATCATCACGGAAGTGTTCACTTCCATGACGATAAATGGTGCATCATGGAAGTGCTTTCATCAAGGGTAGCCGACCCATGGCATCCACCATAATGGGTTGTCGTTATCCTATCGGGTCCGGTTTTGGATCCGATAACCCGTTAACAGCCCAAACCAATGGGGATTTTCCACGTGTAAAATTCTCAATGGCGAGAGGAACCACGTGTCGGCTCACCATTATGATAGATGTCGTCCACTCATTGGATCGGAGGCGCCTATGATACGTTGACACTTGGCACGGTCCAACAGAGGCCCATTCTGATGAAAAGGCCGGCCCATTTGACTTGGTCAAAAGGTAGCCGGTCGGCCCACGGAAAGCCTGTTAACAACCTGTTCGTATATAGCCCATTTACAACCCGCTAACTCACGGCCCATTATGGCCTATCCAAATTAGGCCTAGTAGTGTCATCTGGGCCGTCCAATATGATTCTAGCCCATTGTAACTTCCGGCCCATGTATGGCCCATGATGTCTTTCGGCCCATATGAGGCCCTTTGTAACTCTTGTCCCATTAACGGCCAGTGGTGAAACTATGATGCGGAGCATCCCAAGATCATCCCCATGGACGCACCCACACGTCCAACGGCACCCCTTGGACCAATGACATGAGCCCGAGCCAAAGCTATCGAAGATAAGGTGAACTCACTCCTCTCCGAACTTCCACTTTCTATGCATGAGACATGGCTACTACCTAAGTCTGAGATGTTGTGCATGATTAGGTACCAAGAGGGTCCTCCCGAAGATGCGCATGAAGACGGACAAGTCCCCAAGTCCACGAATGAGGAGAACCAATGGAAGGAGCCAAGAGCATGTCCCAGGCCCCAGACATCCGGCCAAGGCCCCGGACATCCGGCCCCTAGAGTGCCTTCCTCTACAGCTGCTCAACCACCAAGTGCCTATAGGCCCCGGATATCCGGCCCCGCAAGTCCGGACATCCGGCCCCCTGCCCGGAAATCCGGACCCCCCAAACCCGAGAGCAGCATGGCCAGCTTCACCAGCCCGGACATCCGGCCTCCACAGCCCGGACATCCGACCCTCCGCGAACGCCCGGACATTCGGCCCGACGCTCGGACGTCCGGCCTCCCTGTCTGCGCACAGTAAAGGGCCGAGGCCCGTGTATCCGTTCTACCCCCTAGACTATATATACTCCATCCCGTACAACTTTCTAGGGTTAGCAAAGGATTAGCTCATATTTTGTGTGAGAGCTTTGCTCATCCACTTGGTTACCTTCTCCTCGGAGATTCGAGCCTCCACCGGAGAAGATCCCCCAAGCGGATTCAAGACCCCTCTTTAGGGAAGAACATCAAGACCTCCTCACGGAGAAGAACAGTTTACCCTTTTGTATCGTCCCTAGTTGTCCGTGGACTGTGTATCATTATGTATCCGAGGATCTAGCACACGTGTGACTTGTTCTTGTTAGTTTGAGTGTTCCTCTTGTGTGTCCCCTTGTGATTTCCCCTGTTTCCCTCTTTGTGTTCCTCGTGTTCTTAACGGGATCCGCTCCTTTCGTGAAAGATCGGGCGATTAGGGTTCTACCCTACATCATCTTGGTATCTAGAGCCACATTGATCATGATTTCAGAGCCTCCCCGTTGTGTTTCTAGCCTTGTTTTGTTGTTTTTCGTCCTAATTCGAAAATTCCCCACCAAAAATAGCCCCAAATGTTTTTGTGATTTGTTGGTGTGTTGAGATTTTGTTGGTTTGGATCCATGGATTTGCTTTGTTTTGAGTGGATCTAGCTTCCCATCCTTCCCCCCCCCCAATTTCCAGCCACAAATTCCTCCGAATTTCGCCCGGATTTAACCTCCCCACGCGGTGTTCATCTCGTTCGTCCCCGGATCTAGAGCCCAGACATCCGGCCCGTAGAGCCCGGACATCCGACCTTCCACCCGAACATCAGGCCCCTGGCAGCCACATATCCATCCACCGCCCCAATTTCCACCAAATTTTGTTCTGGTGTTTACCATATACCATATATACTTCGGCATACCTCCACCACTTCCGCACAACCCAACCATTTTTGGACCGTTTCGCTCTCCGACACAATGCTACTTCGAGGTTTGAGAATTTGAGTTGCGGTACTGTATCCTTTTGTGTTTCGGCTATCTAGGTACGGTTCGACAACAATATCACCGCCGCTCATATTCGCCACGGACGCATCATCAACAACGACCACCTCGACTACATCTTGGTATTCGTGCCACCATTTTGACACCATACCGAAAGCAAGACGGGTAACCTCATCTTGGTATTGGACGTATCATTCTTGCGATTACATTGATAGCCATCATAGCCTTACTCCTTTGTGTTGCTTACCCATCGAGACTAGCCATTGAGTATTGCCGGCAACGAGACTTGTGAACATTAGTGATCATACTTCCCATAGCATACATACATCATTGTTGCATATCTTGGTATCATCTCTTGTGTCACAAAGTTGTCATTGCATACTCCTTTGCTATCTTGGTTCGTCAAGCATTGCATGAGAAAAGAGCTCAAACATCAAAGAGCCAAACAAGCTTTTAAGCAAAGAGAAAAGATAAGCAAAGAGCTTTGAATCAAGAACCATAGCATCTTACAACATTAAGATTGTCATACTCGATCATCTTGGATCATATCATAGCAACACCTTGCATAGAACATATTTGGGATAGAAGTTGTTGCATTTTTGCTAAGTAGGTTGTGCACAAGTTCTTGTATCCGCCTATTGTGCAATCGTGCTAGCATCTCACTAGTGTTCTGCAACAAGAGCATTTTTGTGGATTCCACATTTTGGCTCACCCTTGGTTGCACAACCCCACTTATCTTTTTGCGCATGTGTTTCCGTGTACCTTATATGCTTGGTCTACTTGTTACATTGCATCTTGCAAATCTTTTCCAACATTATTGAAGCTCACTTACAATTGCATCAAATTTTGTGCCACCATCCTAACCAAGCTCCACCAAAAGCTTTTACTTGTGTAGGTGTGAGAAACCGACATGAACTCGTACCAATTGTGCTATTTCCTTGTCCTACATTGGAGTGATCCTCGATGCACTTTGAACTTCGGTCAAGGTACATTTGGTACTCGTTCTTCTCTTTCTAAAACTCACATTTGTCTTGGAATGATGGATAGGCCAAGTACTCCTACCAACCCACTCTTCATGGAGCAAGATGACGACATGAACTCATTCGTCACCAAGAGTTACCTCTTTGGTGCACAACGTGCTTTGCATCAAGAGAAACAAGCTATGACTGAACGCATCGACAACCTTGCCGCCGACTTGCGACTTTCCGAGCAACGTACAAGGGACTACTTCGACCACAAGCTCGACGATCACAAGCAAGAGAATGACGCAAGGATGGACGAAATTCGTGATTTGTTGCTCAACCGCTCGTCTTCCACTTCAAGAAGGAGCCATTCAAGCCACCACTCCGACTTCACCCTCTCCGGCTCTAGTACACCGACATCGAACACTATTCGTCGAGCCGCGCGCACCGACCGTCAAGCAAGCCTCAATCCCCTACGAGACACCAATTCTCAAGAGCGCCGACAACGTCAAACTCAAGAGGCCTTTGCGCTAGCACGAGAACGGAAACGACAACGCCAACATGAAGAGGAAGAGGGAGCGCGTCTACACCAAAATGCTAAAGATGCCGAGGCACAACGTCAAGAACAACAACTCCGTGACGCTCAAGCACTTGCGGCGCAACAAGCTCTATGCGATTCGAGTCAAGCCGTTGCCGACCGAAGCCGACAAGCCCGTGAACAAGAGGAAGCACTTCATGAAGAAATCCAAGAACGAAGATTTCAAGCTCGCGTGCATAGTCAAGTTACTCCTCGAGCTCGACAAGATCCTCCACAAGCTCGCCAAGAACAACAAGTCAATCAAGAGCATGAAGACAATGGAGATCCTCCACGACAAGAACAACATGGCGATAACAACCTCCGCGCCAAGAGCACCACGAGTTGATCAATCATCAACAACATGGGCGTCATCATCCCCAACCCCAACACAATGAAGAGCAACGTTATGGAAAACTCAAGTTCACCATGCCCAAGTTCAACGGAAGCAACGATCCCGAAGAGTACCTTTCATGGGCATTGAAGGTTGACAAGATCTTCTGTTTGCAAAATTTTGAAGAAGAGAAGAAGATCGCAATGGCATCCCTTGAGTTCCAAGACTATGTCCTCATTTGGTGGGAACAAATCATAGAGCACCGAGAGGTAAGAGGTGAACCACCCATCACTACTTGGGTGCAAATGAAGGATGTCATGAGAGCACGCTTCGTACCTACCTACTACGACTGCGACCTCTTCAAGAAACTCCAACAACTCAAACAAGAAACAAAGAGCATTGAAGAATACTACAAGGAGATGGAGATTGTAATGATAAGAGCCAATGTCACGGAAGATGATGAGCAAACAATGGCACGTTTCTTGAACAGACTCAATCACCCTATCAAGAAGATCGCCAACTTCCAACCATACTCAAATCTCATTGAGCTAGTGCACCAAGCTACCACAGCGGAACGCCAAGTGCAAGATGATTTCAAGTATGCCAAGTTCTCATACAAGTCCTACAGCTTCTCCAATAACCAAGCTGCAATGACTCCAACACCGACTACAAGACCTTCTACTTCCAACATCGACAAGTCGACTTCCAAGAAAGCTTCGTCACCTACAAGCAATCCTCCTACGAGCAACTTCAAGCCAAGAGCTTCATCATCATCAACTCCAACCGACGAGACCGTCAAGACGAGTTCCTTCAAGTGTTTCAATTGCGGAGGCCGAGGCCACAAGTCCTACGAGTGCACCAACAAGCAAACCATGGTCTTCAACAACGATGGCACTTATGACTCCATGAGCGAAGGCGAAATGGAAGCCCTCAAGCAATTCGCCATGCACCGCAAAGTGAACAATGAAGAAGAACAAGTCTTTTGTGATGAAGACTCAAGTCCCGCACTTGTTGTCTCCGAAGTCTTGACTCTCCAACATCACCAAGAAGAAGACCAACGATGCCACATATTCCACACCAAGGCCGGCGTCAATGGACGATCCGTCAAGGTCATCATCGATGGAGGGAGTTGTCATAATCTCGCAAGTGAAGAACTTTTCTCCAAGCTCCAATTGCCCAAGACGAAGCATCCACATCCATACAAAGTGCAATGGCTTAGTGACTCCGGCACTATCCAACTCGAGCACCGAGTACAAGTCTCCTTCAAGATCGGCGCCTATGAAGACACCTTGGAGTGCAACGTTGTTCCAATGACAGTTTGTCATCTTCTCCTTGGATGGCCATGGCAATTCGATAGAGGAGTCGTACACAACGGACGAACGAACCACTCATCTTCAAGATGAAGGGCAAGGAGTACGTCCTCCGTCCAATGTCGCCTAGTCAAGTGATCGCCGACAAGCAAGCCACCCATCATGGAGATCATAGTGAGAGAGCGAGCCACCAAAAATAGAGTGAGCGCCACAAGCCAAAATTGAGTGCCTCCACGATGAGCGAAAACAAAAATCTAGTTCTATTTGCCACCAAACGTGAGATGAGAGAAGTGTGTGAGCACCCATCTAGTGTCCTACACTACGTCCTCGTGTGCAAGGACAATGCACCACAAACTAACACTTCTCACACTCTTCCCCTAGTGTTGTCTTCTCTTTTGTAGGAATTTCAAGATGTTTTCCCCGATGAGCTACCTCCGGGTCTACCTCCTCTAGGACGCATTGAGCACCGAATTGACCTCATCCCCGGAGAACCTCTTCCGAACAAAGCTCCATACCGTGTCAACCCCGAAAAAACAAAAGAAATACAAAGGCAAGTAAAACATCTCATAGACCATGGACATGTGCGTGAAAGTTTGAGCCCTTGTGTCGTTCCGGTCATTCTTGTGCCAAAATGTGATGGTAGTTTTCGCATGTGCTCCGATTGTAGACCTATAATTGCTATCACCGTTCGCTATAGGTATCCCATTCCACGCCTAGAGCCAAAGAGTGTTAGGCATCACTGAAGTCTTTCTGTCTACATGACCCGAAGACTTGTTACACTTGAGGACTGTGAATCCTCCAACCGGTTAGGCGTCGCGTTCTGAGCATCCAAGAGTCATTGTGGATCGCTGATGAACGAAGTCTGTGAAGGTTTGGAAGTCTACCTTGAAGACTTACCAGAGTGATTGGGCGAGGACTGGGTGTCCTTAGCTCAAGGGGCATAAGGTGAAGACGCGTTCTTCTGAGTTGAATCTCAGCCTCCCTAAACAGACATACAGTTGTCACAACAACTGGAACTGGTCTACCAACTCCTTGTCTTCACCAAGCAACTGGTTCTATCCTTCGCTTTCCTTTACTTTACAGTTTGCCTTCGTGAAGTCATTGCATGCTTGTATGATCTGATTGACTTCACAGAGTGAAGACTGTTTACCGTTTGGCTTCATACTGTCTTCCATCATGATCCTTACTACCTAGTTGCTGATAGTCTTTGTGCTTTCACTTCATTGCAATCTTGACTATGGCTTGTCTAGTGTAGTCTACCTTCCGCTACATATCAATAGGTTCATTTCAATTGTTTGTCTTCAAACACCTCGTGTTTTGAAGACTTACATAAAAATCGCCTATTCACCCCCTCTACTCAATAACTAGCACTTTCAATTTGTTGGCGTTCTGGGAACGGGGGTCCCCAGACTTGCCTGCCTGTGGCCCACGGCATGGCTTTGCTGGCAATCATGTACAGCCCATCTTCATCAACAAGGAATCAAGACCCTCGCGAGGGGCCAAGCCTCGTGAGGCGGACGACACAAGACCTCCTCGGGAGCAGCCTCATCAGGCCGGCTCGTGCGGGGCGGAGAGTTCAAGGTTGGGCAAACCTCGTGTGGTTTCCGTGACATAAGCCATGACGATCGAGACCAAGCGAGCGCTAGCGGGCGCATCGTCCTTGCTTCCCCTTTGGTGCTAAGGGGGCAAGCGCAGGTGCGGAGTACCGAGGCATCAGGCAAAGGTTTCCATATTGGTGCAATGATACCAAGACCAGAAGGACGATAAGATGGAGGTCACCATGGAGCCCAGGACGGCGTCACCACCAGAACCTTTGGCAGGCGAAGACCACCTTTTGTCAGGATAGCTTGTACTAGCTATCCCCTTTCAAATTGGCTGTTGTGGGCTGCCTTCCCGCTCAATATTTGGGGAGAGGACCAGGGCGGAGAGAATCCAAGGTCACCCCAGCCACACAAGTCCACCATGCACAAGAACACCTCAACCTGAAGAGGCTGTTCTTCCCCTTGTACTGCTCATCCTCAGCCCAAGAGGCAATCCACCACCACCACACTGGAGTAGGGTATTACACCACAACGGTGGCCCGAACCAGTATAAATCTTGTGTCCTTTGTGTTGCAAGTTCGTTGAGTTAGTTCGTGAGATCTAGGCTAAGTTAGGACGCGGATCGATAGAGGGGGGATCTTCACATGCACCCTAGTGTTCGAACCATAAGGGTTTTGCCGGAACCCGTGATCCGACATTTGGTGCGCCAGGTAGGGGTGCATCGGAGTCTTCCTTCCGTCTGCTCGTGCTCCACTATCTTCACGCCCGCTCCCCATGGCGGACGCCCCTCCAGCTGGATCTATCGGTGCCCACGGCGGCACCCGGGGGCCCGAGCCCTCGCCCCCGCTGTCAGCGTTCTGGGAATGGGGGTCCCCATACTTGCTTGCCTACGGCGTGGCTCAAGTGGGGGCCCAGTGTGGCCCAGCTTCATCAGCTCAAGCTCAAGACCCTCGCAAGGGGCCAAGCCTTGCGGGGCGGACGACAGGAGGCTTCCTCAGGAGCATCCTCATCAGGCAGGCTCGCGAGGGGGCGGAGAGATCAAGGCAGGGGTGCCTCATGAGGAGCCCGTGGCGCAAGCCATGACGATCGAGATTAGGCGGGCGCCAGGCGGGCGCCAGCCTGCGCAGTGTCCTTGTTTCCCCTTCGGTGCAAAGGGAGCAAGCGTAGGCCAAGGCATCAGGCAAAGGTTACCATTCCGGTGCAACGAGACCAAGACCAGCAGAGCGGCAGGACGGAGGTCACCATGGAGCCGGAGACGGCGTCATCACCAGTGCTTTTGGCAGCCGAAGACCACCTTTGGTCAGGATAACTTGTACTAGATGTTCCTCTTCAAAGTGGCCAATTGTTGGCGCCCTTCCCGCTCATTATTTGGGAAGAGGGCCAGGGCCTCTATAAATAGGACTAACCACCAGAGGAGAAAAAGAGGAGAAAAGAGAAAAAGAGAGAAGATAAAGAGAGAGAGATCCGGACCAAGTAGAACACACCACACCAGCTCAAGAACACCTCTCGCGAGGCCGTTCTTCCCCAGTATTGTTCATCATCAGCCCCTGAGGCAATCCACCACACCACACACTGGAGTAGGGTATTACACCACATCGGTGGCCCGAACCAGTATAAACCTCGTGTCCCTTGAGTGTTCTTCTTTCCAGCCTAGATTTCTTGCGAGCCATAGAAGCGCCAGTCGGTAGGGGAAAGATCTCCGTGCGCACCCCAGAGTTTGAACCTGAAGGGTCTGCCGGAACCCGAAATCTGACATTTGGCGCAGCAGGTAGTGGTGTGCTGGAATCTTTCTTCTGCTATTCGCGTGTGATCTTCCGTCGTGTCCATGGCTGACGCTCGTCGGGCTCGCGCCGAGCGCCGGGCTGCTCTCGCCACCCACGTCGCCCAGACGGCGCCCATCGGTGGACGCCCTCATCGTTCCCCGTCGCCTGCCGCCAACACCGCCACCTGCCCGGCGGGGAACGAGAAGGAGGCCTCGTCCCAGCATCCTTCGGTGCGGCGGGAGGGTCGCACCGCAACCCCCTCACTGACTCCAGCCGGTTCGTCGTCCCACGCCCGTCGCGCCCCCACGAACGCGCATGCCGCGCTGCTCCTGGCTAGAGAGCTCCTGCACTACCGCCCCGTCGATGACCTCTACGAGGACTGGCTCGCCCGCATCACCGAGCTCGTCAGCACCGCAGGGGGCTCTCCTTTGCCGTCCTTCTCGCTGCCTCGCCCTCCATTCCGCGCAAGGGGCAAGGATCGGGAGGCGCCTCCGCCACGTCCCCCCCAAGAAGGCGCCCTGGCTCCAAGGCGTGCAGCCCTAGGGTGAGACCCTCCACGTCCGGCGCCTGCGCGGCAAGAAGGGAGCTGCCAAGAGATCCCTCGTCCCCAAGAAGGTGCTCGCGCGCTCCTAGCACCGGCGCGCCAAGATCATGTCCCTGCGCCTCCACGCCGAGACCCCGCCTTGCTCCAAGCGGCGGCGCGTGGTAATCACCAGGAGCAGGCCCAGCACCAGCAAAGGGCGCGGGTGGCCACAGCAGGCTGTCGCGCCTTCACCCCCGAGCTACGCGGCGTCACATGGCCAGGCAAGTTCAAGCCTGATCTGCCCCCTCGCTACGATGGCACGGCGGACCCTACGAAATTCCTACAGCTCTATTAGATGGGCATCGAAGCCGCCAACGGAGACGAAAAGGTCATGGCGAGCTGGTTTCCCATGGCGCTCAAGGACGGCGCCCGCACCTGGCTCCTGAACCTGGCTCCCAGCACGATCTCCTCCTGGGATGAGATGCGCACTCACTTCATCGCCAACTTCCAGGGCACTCGCGACCGGCCCCCAGCCATAAGCGACTTGCGCCGCATCAAGCAACAGCCAGGGGAAACCCTGCTGAAATACATCCAGCGCTTCAACAACGCTCGCCTCAAGATCCCCAGGGTGACTGAGGAAGCCATTATCTCAGCCTTCTCCGATGGCGTGCGCGATATCAAGATGAAGGAGGAGCTGGCAATCCATGAAGACCTGTGCACATCCCTGGAGCTGTTCAACTTGGCGACCAAGTGCGCCAGGGCTGAGGAAGGACGCCTCTCCCTCCTCAAGCTCCCGGCTGCCGACCCAGAAGAGAAAAAGCCCAAGGCCAAGGACATGAAGCGTAAGGGAGCTGCCGTGCTCGCAGCGGAACCAGACACCAAGCGAGGCAGGGATCAGCCTGAGTCATCCAAGGGCAGCCGATACTGCGTGTACCATGACCTCCACACCGACAACACGAACGAATGCCAAGAGCTCAGGGCCGTGCGAGATGGGCGTATTGGCCGACACCCCGAGCGCAACGACAGGGGCTATGGCCGAGGAGGAGGAAGAGGTGGAGGACGATGGGAAGACCGTGGCCCTCGCCAAGGGTGGCGTGACCGACCTCGCGAGGATCGCTGGCAGGACCAGCCTCGCGAGGGAGGTTGGAGGGATCAGCCTCGTGAGGATCGCCCGCACGGCAACGCTGGCCTCCCTCCTCTACCGCCACCACCAAGAAGGAACGAAGACCAACATCAAGACGAGGGGGCTGGGGGCTTCCAGGAGCCGCGCGCAATCGCTTGCATCTTGGGTGGCGCCCAGGCCCCAGCATCACAGCGCATCTTCAAGTAGTTTGCTCGCGAGGTGAATGCAGTCCTCCCCAAGCTTGAGGCCACGCGCCCTCTCAGGTGGTCTGCGTGCGCCATCACGTTCAGCTCAGCGGATCAGCTCAAGTGCGCGGCAACGGCCGGAGTCCTCCCGATGCTTTGCTCCCCAGTCATCAGCAATGTGCAGGTCACCAGGACCCTCGTTGATGGCGGAGCAGGACTCAACGTCCTACCCGTCGAGACGTTCGACAATCTCCAAGTGCCGTATGATCAGCTCCAGCCGACCGAGCCTTTCTCAGGAGTCACTGATGGTTCCACTGTTCCGATAGGGCAAGTTCGCCTGCCAGTCACCTTCGGGCAGCGCAACAACTACCGCACCGAGCTCATTGACTTCGACATCGCCCACATTCGCCTGCCATACAACGCCATCCTCGGGTACCCAGCCCTAGCCAAGTTCATGACGGTGACTCACCATGGCTACAATGTCCTCAAGATACCAGGAAGCGGTGGAGTCATCACCGTACCCTGTGAGGAAAGGGACGCGGTGTGTTCACTTGAGCGTGCGTTCCAAGCCGTAGCAATCGAAGACCCAGATCACAGGAGCGGAAGACTTCCCAAGGTGACCCTTAAGAAGAAGAAGGCTTCGCCTGGCCCAAGCCATAAGGAGGCAGGCGCCTCCGGAGGCGCTGCGTCAGGATTTGGGCCCGTTCAGGGAGCGCCACCCTCTGTCGCATAGGAAAGCACGTCCGGTGCCCTCCTTAGGCAGGGCTTCGGGGCTCTTTCTTGGAGAACCACCGACTTTGCCAAGGTCATGAGGGAGGCACTCGGGCACCACTTGGAGGGGTGCTTCCAGGCACGTTTCCCTCAGGAAGGTACGAGGCAAGGAAGACCAAACCCTCAGGAGTTCATCGCAGGAAACACCCAGGAGCTACAGGAGTCGAGAGTCATGTGCGCCGCTTGCCCGCCGTGGCCCCACATCCAGGCGAGGATGGTGGGCTGCGCATCTGCATCGACGTGCCAGGGCTCCACCGAGCCGCGTCTCAGGAGCGCCTCTGGACTTCGCGCGTGGGGCGTTGCGAGGGTCCACCTCACAGCTACATTCGCATGCCTTTCGGCCTGCCAAACGCAGTCGCCGCTCCTCAGCGCCTACTGAGGAGCATTCTGGAGGCTCAGGAGGTCAGGCGTTGTGCGGTCCTGGTGGAGATGGAGATGTCCCTCGAAGACCTATCTGTGCCCCCAGAGCCTGCCGAGGCTCCTGGGACTAGGGGCTCGTGAGGGTCGATGTCTTCACCGCGCGTTGCCCACTTCTTCGGCATCACTTCATCTTCAACGGCATCAGGTGACATCTTTCAAGCTCCTTTTTTAGCTGGGAGAGCCCACAGGGCCGCGTCGTTCCCAGGTCGCGTGGGTCCGTCCCTGCGGCATGTATCCATTTTGCTTACACTCTTTACCTACCTTGTTGGGGGCGCCCCACGGGCTGCATCATCCCCAAGCTGCTCGGGCCTAGCCCAGTGGCGTCTACTTTTCCGCATCTACCTGAAACAGATTTGCTCCTTCGTACTTAACATACCTGACCTAATCTCCTGCTCGATTGACATCTACCCATGGAGCCGCTCACACTTGCACGACGTCTGCGTACGGGTCCGTCCCTGCAACGCCGATAAATCTGAGTGGTCGAGCTCTGGCCGCGGCAGCCCCGCAAGGTGCCACCTCACCAGGCCCTCGGTGCCCCAATCACTCCCTCGGAGCGACCAATGGTTGGCTGGCAACCGTAGTGACAGATCTTGTCTCTCCTTATGATTGGTATGCAAAACCCACTCCAGGAGCAACGTTGGGGACATCGCGGGTTATCTCTCCCTCTCTCCGGCACGGACCGCTTGAACGTTAAAAGGGGGGCACCTGAGTATCGCGACTCATGGGCTCCTATTGGCTCTCCAGCCCTCACCCCCTGGCCTTGACCCACGGCATCGTGACCTGTCATACCAGCGGCAGCTGAGCTCGCTCGAGGGCCGGGACCTGAGGACGTAGAGCATTAAGGAATGTGTGGGGAAGTGGGAAGAAGCTCGCGAGGACCTAACCCAGCAGCACCTCAGCTACCGCCACTCGGTTGGGCACCCCGTCGAAGAACTACTCCAAACTCAAAAGATAAGTCACGCCCTTACAGGAGCTGGACCAATGCAGCACCAAACCCTCGCCTAGTGCAGCTCTGTCACGACGACGTTGCCTTCCTTTCTCGCCCAGCGAGGGCTGCTCGAGCGCTAAAGAGGACCTCCTGAGCATCGCGACTCGGGGGCTCTTACCATACCTCGGGCCACTCACCTCCTGGCCTTGACCACGGCATCGCGACCTGGCATACCAGCGACGGCTGAAGCCTGCCTGGGGACTGGGACCTGTCAGTGTAGAGTGCTAAGACCTCGTGAGGATAGAAAGGGGGAGCCGAGCCGGGACAGGACAAGCATCTCACATCGATTCATATTAGGGATATAATGTTCGCAAAAGACATGGTAGGCGCCTTACATACCCCCGCGGGGTGTTGCTTCAATTCCTCACAGGAAACAAAAGGTGCTAATCCTGAGGAATGCTAATTGCCCGCGCCTCCGCAAGCGACGCCATCATCAACAGTGCACTGCCCAGCGCTGGCGCCAACCCCACCCAGATCAGTGGCGTCGGCGGCCCGATGTAGTTGCCCTACTCCGAGCACGGCACGAGCTCGAAGGCTCGTAGCTATCGTCGCTCGTCTCCGGAGTCACGAGAAGCTCGGGGGAGCTGCTGGATTCCCCAGCTCCTCCACTGCCGCCTGAAGGGCTGCTGGAGGGCCGATGGGCAGGCCAGGTCCTCGCCAGTCCGATGCCCCTGCCGCTTCCCTTGGGGCAGCACTCCAATCGGCGTCCTTCAGCATCGAAGACCCTGAAGAACATCGGTGAGGCGCCGTCATATTCAAGATGAATTACGAGGGAACCCTCCGTCCGACAGACCCGGGCGATCTCACCCCAGCCCCGGGTCATGTAGACCTTGCCCGGAGCGACGACCGTGACCTCCGCTCCAGTCGCGAGGGTGTTGCACTCGGTGTGTTGCAGCTAGAGCTCCAGAGACCCGCTCGGCGACATCTTGAAGGCAAAGGAGGGAGGAAGGCAGATCCAAGAGCATGAGGGCATGGCGGCGTGAAGCACAAGCTCACAGGAGGAGCCTTCGGCGTGGACTCCAGGAGGAACGACCCGCACCACCGTGATTCGCCGGCATCGGCGGCGGCACCGTCGGTGTCGCTCGACGCCTTCTTCCCCAGGGCCCTCGATTCGGGCGTACAAGGGCAGTGGAAACCCAGGCGGCGACCGCTCGTACCAGGATCTCGATGCCTCCTACCAAGCACCCTCATCTCCGCGGCAGGGGACTAGCCGTTTCTTAGGCGGAAGAGGGTCAGGACCTTCTCGGGGGGCCTTTCCCTTCTCCTCTGCAGAAAACCGGCGGATTGGTGCCATTGGCGTAAGGAGAAGCAAGGACGAGGAAGAAGAAGGAAAGGAGTAGCAAGAAGGGATAAGCTAACGAGGCTCACGCGGCCCCGTACTTATAGCCGGAGAAGGCCAAGCGCCGGCCACCACGATCGCAGGTAATCATGACCCATTTCTCTGCATGTAGGGACTTGTCAAGTTGAGCGGTTGCCGAGGCATCATGGGGAAGCGCAGACGCCCACGTCCAATCAATCGCCACGCGGCGCCCAAGGCCGCAGGCTATTGGGGCCCGCGACGCTTCGCGCTTGCCCCTTCGCTTCTCTGCTAAGCCAAGCCCGGGCGCGCCTTGGGCCGGGGGGCTATTGTCGACGTTCTGGGAACAGGGGTCCCCAGACTTGCCTGCCTGCGGCCTGCAGCGTGGCTCGAGTGGGGGCCCAGTGCGGCCCAGCTTCATCAGCTCAAGCTCAAGACCCTTGCAAGGGGCCAAGCCTTGCGAGGAGGACGACAGGAGGCTTCCTCAGGAGCAGCCTCATTAGACAGGCTTGCGAGGAGGCGGAGAGATCAAGGCAGGGGTGCCTCGCGAGGAGCCCGTGACGCAAGCCATGACGATCGAGATTAGGCGGGCGCCAGGCGGGCGCCGGCCTGCGCAGTGTCCTTGTTGCCCCTTCGTTGCAAAGGGAGCAAGCGCAGGCCAAGCCATCGAGCAAAGGTTACCATTCCGGTGCAACGAGACCAAGACCAGCAGAGCGACAGGACGGAGGTCACC
Organism: Triticum aestivum; assembly: GCF_018294505.1. Classification (NCBI taxonomy): domain Eukaryota; kingdom Viridiplantae; phylum Streptophyta; class Magnoliopsida; order Poales; family Poaceae; genus Triticum; species Triticum aestivum. The sequence goes on along the minus strand of NC_057803.1, from coordinate 287,614,701 downwards.
ATGGAGCCCGAGACGGCGTCATCACAGTTGCTTTTGGCAGCCGAAGACCACCTTTGGTCAGGATAACTTGTACTAGATGTTCTCCTTCAAAGTGGCCAATTGTTGGCGCCCTTCCCACTCATTATTTGGGAAGCGGGCCAGGGCCTCTATAAATAGGACTAACCACCAGAGGAGAAAAAGAGGAGAAAAGAGAAAAAGAGAGAAGAGAAAGAGAGAGAGATCCGGACCAAGTAGAACACACCGCACCAGCTCAAGAACACCTCTCGCGAGGCCGTTCTTCCCCGGTATTGTTCATCATCAGCCCCTGAGGCAATCCACCACACCACACACTGGAGTAGGGTATTACACCACATCAGTGGCCCGAACCAGTATAAATCTCGTGTCCCTTGAGTGTTCTTCTTTCCAGCCTAGATTTCTTGTGAGCCATAGAAGCGCCAGTCGGTAGGGGAAAGATCTCCGTGCGCACCCCAGAGTTTGAACCTTAAGGGTCTGCCAGAACCCGAAATCCGACACCCGCCTTGCGGCGGGTGCAGTGGCCACCCAAGTTCAAGCGGGAGATGCCGCCATGCTACGACGGTGCGGCGGACCCATCGTCTTTCCTTCTGGCATAAGAGGAGGCTGTCCTAGAAGCCCGGGGCGACGACAAGGTCATGGCCAACTGGTTCCCAATGGCCCTTGCGGGCGCGCCGCGCGCCTGGCTCCTCCACTTGTCGGAGCCTTCTGTCGCCACCTGGGAGGAGCTGTGTGGCCTCTTTGTCACACGCTTCGGGGAACTTCTGGCCCCCATCGTCGCAGCTCTTCTCGGCGGTTCACAAGCACCACCCTCAGATCAGCACCTCAAGTCGTACCTTCGCCAGATCGAGGTCGCCTCCAAGCGCCCGGGGGCTCCGCCCGGCTGGGCCGCGCCTGAGGCCAACCTCACCTTCAACTCGGAGTACCATCCCACCTCCACCGTTGGTTCGGGTGCGGTCCCGATGCTGTGCGCACCCACCATCTGCCACGTATCCATCACCAAGATGCTCGTCGACGGCAGCGCTAGCCTCAATGTGCTCTCTATCGAGGCCTTCAGCCTCCTTCACGTACCGTTCGAGCGACTCCACCCCAGCAAGCCTTTCTCGGGAGTTAGTAGGGGCCCCGCCAGCTCCCTGGGGCAGATCCGTGTCCCCCTGACCTTCGGCACACGCGACAACTACCACACCGAGCTCATCGACTTCGACATCGCCCGCATTGGCCTTCCATATAATGCCATCCTCGGGTACCCAGCTTTGCCCCAGTTCATGGCAGCAACCCATCCTGCTTAGAATCTCATGAAGATGCCGGGGAGACAGGGCATCCTCACCATCAAGGGGGACACCAAGGAGGCCCTAGCGGTGCTCAAGCTCACCCTCAAGGCCGCTGCAGCAGCGTGACCCACCGACGCGGATACTTCCAAGGCCAAGGGAGTTGTACCAACCAAGAAGAAGCAGTTCTTCACTCAGGCCAAGGCAGAAACAAAGCAAGTGTTGGTCGAGGAGGATGGGTCCTCAGGGGCAACCTTCACCATAGACGCCAACCTTGAGCCCGCTCAGGAGGAGGCGCTAGTGAAGTTTTTATGTGCAAACAAGGAAGTGTTTGCCTGGAAGCCCGACCAGCTGGTAGGGGTCCCAAGAGACGTAATAGAGCACCACCTAAAGGTGTGCCCCAACGTACGCCAAGGCGGCAGTCCACGGATAAGCAAGCTTTCATCGTCTAAGAAACCCGCAAGTTGGAGGTCGCGGGTGTCATTCACGAGGTTTGTTACCCTGAGTGGCTGGCGAACCCCGTTGTCGTACCCAAGAAAGGCGGGAAGGAGCGGATATGCGTTGACTTCACCAACCTCAACAAGGCCTGCCCCCAAGATCGGTTCACGCTTCTGCGCATCGACCAGATCGCCGACTCCACCACCGAGTGCGATTTGCTATGCTTCCTGCATGCGTTCTCAGGATATCACCAGATCAAGATGGCGGTATAAGATGTGGAGAAGACGGCCTTCTTGACCCCGTGTGGGGTGTACTGCTACACCTGCATGCCGTTCGGGCTGCGCAATGCGGATGCAACCTTCCAGCGACTCATGCACATCGCCTTAGGGCAGCAGCTTAGGAGAAACGCCGAAGCCTACGTCGATGACATCATGGTGAAGTCTTAGGAGGCGGAGACCTTGATCCGAGACCTAGAGGAGACCTTTCAAAGCCTTTGCCAGGTGGACTTGCGGCTCAATCCGGAGAAATTCATGTTTGGCGTCCCTTCCGGCAAGCTGCTGGGTTTCCTGGTGTCCCACAGGGGGATCGAGGCCAACCCAGAAAAGGTGAAGGCCATTGAAGACATGAATCCACCGCTGACCCTCAAGGAAATGTAGAAGCTGGCTGGTCGGGTGACTACATTGGGGCGCTTCATCTCCAAGCTGGGAGAGCGCGCCCTGCCCTTCTTCAAGCTGATGAAAAAGAAGGGCCCATTCGAGTGGACCCCGTAGGCCGGCCAAGCTTTCCAAGATCTCAAGAGATACCTGACCAGCCCACCAATAAAGGTGGCGCCACGACCTCGCGAGCCACTAGTGCTCTACCTGGCTGCCACTCCGTACTTAGCCAGCACGGCCCTGGTGGCGGTTCGGGAAGAACACCAAGCCAAGGGCGCATCTCCTCGTGGCACGCCTCCAGCTAAGATGACGAAGGAACAGAAGGGCGCCGCAAGGGCCGAAGCAGCAGCAGAAGAGGGTCAAGCTCGGCAGGACAACGCCCCCGAACCCATGAAGACTTCGGCAAGCAACCAAGCATCGGGGGCTCTACCCCCTCAGGAGGCTCCTCAACACCCAGGGGACACAAACCTCGTCAGCACACCAACCCTCCTCGAGCACCCAGTATACTTCGTCAGCACGATGTTGAGGGATGCAAGAGCGCGATACCCCATGCCTCAGAAGCTCCTACTCGCACTCCTAGTCGCCTCGCGAAAGCTGCGGCACTACTTCCGGGGCCACCCCATCAAGGTCGTCTCAGCTTACCCATTGGAGAGAGTTCTCAGGAGCCCCAACTCTGCCGGAAGAGTCTCTGAAGGGAACGTCGAGTTGCAAGCATTCTAGTTGGAGTTCAGTACCACTAGGGTCATCAAGGGGGTCGCGCTCGCTGATTTCGTGGCAGAGTGGACAGATGCCCAGCATTTGAAGAAGGCGAGGACCGGTCCCTCTTGCCGGGAAGTGAGGCGCCTGACGGCTGGGTCATGTATTTTGATGGCGCCTTCGTGCGTCAGGGCACAGGGGGCTGGAGCTGAACTCATCTCGCCCACTCAGGACAAGCTCTACTACACCGTACAGCTTTGCTTCCAGCAGGGCGAGAAGGTCTCCAACAACATTGCAGAATACGAGGGCCTCATAGCCGGCCTAAAGGATGCAGTGGCGCTGGGGGTGAAGCGTCTCACCATAAGGGGTGACTCACAGCTCCTCGTTAACTTCTCCAACAAGGTGTACGAGTCTAAGCACGAGCACATGGAGGCATACCTCACGGAGGTGCGCAAGATGGAGAAGCAATTTCTGGGCCAGGAATTGCAGCACGTGCCCCGAGGCACCAAAAAGGAAGCAGACGACATCGCCAGAAGAGCATCCAAGCGACAGCCCCAGGAGCCTGGCATTTCCGAGCAGCAGCTCTTCAAGCCCTCAACAACGCCGCCGCTTTCGAGAGAAACTCAGCCTCGGGAGGAACTCCCACAACCGCCAGCCTCAGGAGCCCCAGCCTGTGGCCTGACCTCAAGAGCACGCCTACTCCTGGCGCTCGAGCCCCAGGAGGGTGCTGGACCAAGGAATTCAAGGAATACCAGATGCGAGGGGTGCTGCCAGAGAAGGAGGAGGACTCGGAGCTTGTGGCCTGTCAAGCCAGGACGTACTGCATCCATGACGGTGAGTTATACAGAAAGTGACCAAATGATGTTACACTGTGTTGCATCTCCAGGGAACAGGGGAAAGAGCTGATAGCTGACATACACAGCGGAGACTATGGGCACCACTCGTCGTCGTGAACCCTCGTCGCCAAGGCATTCCGAAGTGGATTCTACTGGCCTACGGCACTCAATGACGCGTCCGAGCTGGTGAAGTCCTGCGAGGCCTGCCAATTCCACGCCAAGCAGATCCATCAGCCAGTTCAGGGCCTCCAGACCATCCCACTCTCATGGCCGTTCGTGGTCTCGGGGCTGGATATTCTGGGCCCGTTCCCTCGGGCGCCTGGGCGCTATCGATACCTCTACGTCGCCATAGACAAGTTCATCAAGTGGCCGGAGGTTGGAGCCGTCCGCACCATCCAAGTTGGCTCTACAGTCAAGTTCATCAAGGGCCTCGTGAGCCGCTTTGGGGTCCCCAACCACATCATCACCGATAACGGCTCGCAGTTCACTAGTAATCTCTTCAAGTCATATTGTGCTAACCTTGGAACGCAGATCTGCTACGCCTCAGTAGCACACCCCAGGAGCAACGGCCAGGCCGAACGCGCCAAAGCGGGGGTACTAAAGGGCCTCAAGACCAGGACCTTAAAGGAAAAGCTCGACGCCTGCAGCAGGGGCTGGCACAACGAGCTCTAGTCTGTGCTGTGGTCGATCCGCACCACCGCCACCAAGCCAACGGGCGAAACCACGTTCTTCCTCGTCTATGGAGCTGAAGCAGTCATCCCTCATGAGGTCGAGCATTGCTCCGCACAGGTCCTGGCGTTTGATTAGATGCAGCAGGACGCCATGCAGGGGATGGACCTCGTGTTGGGGGAGGAGCGACACCGTGAAGCTCCACTATGAGTGGTTGATATGTCTCCAACGTATCTATAATTTTTGATTGTTCCATGCTATATTATATCCTGTTTTGGACATTATTGGGCTTTATTATACACTTTTATATGATTTTTGGGACTAACCTATTAATCGGAGGCCCAGCCCAGAATTGTTGTTTTTTGCCCATTTCAGAGTTGCGTAGAAAAAGAATATCAAACGGAGTCCAAACGGAATGAAACCTTCGGGAACGTGATTTTTGGAACAAACGTGATCCAGAGGACTTGCAACCTACGTCAAGACATCAACCAGGAAGGCACGAGGTAGGGGGGCGCGCCTACCCCCCAGGCGCGCCCTCCACCCTCGTGGGGCCCATGTCGCTCCACTGACGTACTTCTTCCTCCTATATATACCTACGTACCTCCAAACTACCAGATACGGAGCCAAAACCCTAATTCCACCGCCATAACTTTCTGTATCCACGAGATCCCATCTTGGGGCCTTTTCCGAAGCTCCACCGGAGGGGGTATCGATCACAGAGGGCTTCTACATCAACACCATAGCCTCTCCGATGAAGTGTGAGTAGTTTACTTCAGACCTTCGGGTCCATAATTATTAGCTAGATGGCTTCTTCTCTCTTTTTGGATCTCAATACAAAGTTCTCCCCCTCTCTTGTGGAGATCTATTCGATGTAATCTTCTTTTGCAGTGTGTTTGTTGAGACCGATGAATTGTGGGTTTATGATCAAGTTTATCTATGAACAATATTTGAATCTTCTCTAAATTCTTTTATGTATGATTGGTTATCTTTGCAAGTATCTTTGAATTATTAGTTTGGTTTGGCCTACTAGATTGATCTTTCTTGCAATGGGAGAAGTGCTTAGCTTTGGGTTCAATCTTGCGGTGTCATTTCCCAGTGACAGTAGGGGCAGCAAGGCACGTATTGTATTGTTGCCATCGAGGATAACAAGATGGGGTTTATATCATATTGCATGAGTTTATCCCTCTACATAATGTCATCTTGCTTAAAGCGTTACTCTGTTCTCTTGAACTTAATACTCTAGATGCATGATGGATAGCGGTCGATGTGTGGAGTAATAGTAGTAGATGCAGGCAGGAGTCAATCTACTTGTCTTGGACGTGATGCCTATATACATGATCATACCTAGATATTCTCATAACTATGCTCAATTCTGTCAATTGCTCAACAGTAATTTGTTCACCCATCGTAATACTTATGCTCTCGAGAGAAGCCACTTGTGAAACCTATGGCCCCCAGGTCTATTTTCCATCATATTAATCTTCCAATACTTAGTTATTTCCTTTGCCATTTATTTTACTTATATCTTTATTTCTCTTTATCATAAAATGCAAAAAATATTATCTTATCATATCTCTCAGATCTCACTCTCGTAGGTGACCATGAAAGGATAAATAACCCCTTTATCGCGTTGGTTGCGAGGAGTTTATTTGTTTGTGTAGGTGCGAGGGACTTGTGTGTGGCCTCCTACTGGATTGATACCTTGGTTCTCAAAAACTGAGGGAAATACTTACGCTGCTCTGCTGCATCACCCTTTCCTCTTCAAGGGAAAACCAACGTAGTGCTCAAGAGGTAGCAAAGAAGGATTTCTGGCGCCGTTGCCGAGGAGTCTACGCAAAAGTCAACATACCAAGTACCCATCACAAACCCTTATCTCCCGCATTACATTATTTTCCATTTGCCACTCATTTGCCTCTTCCACCACTTCACCCTTGCCGTTTTATTCGCCCTCTCTCTCTCCGTCCTCCTCCTCTTTCTCTATTCGCCTCTTTTTGCCCGTCTCCTGTTTGCTTGTGTGTTGGATTGCTTGCTTGTCGTTATGGCTAGTCCCCTATCTTCCCCGATGTCTCCCGAGAATGAAGTTCTTAATTTTAAGCAAAGGGAAGGAGAAAACCTAAAACACGCTTGGTATAGAATTTGCAATGCTCAAAATAGATCTACCAGGAAGCAATCTACTTCTATTCTTCTCCGCAATTTTTATGTAGGTGCCATTCCTTGGCATAGATCCTTGATACCATTACCGGAGGGAATTTCTTGGGTAGCCACACTTTTGATTCCTATAATGCTATGATAGATTTGTTTGGCTCACCCCCTCTTTTGGTTAATGGAACTATGTTAACTTTGGAGCATGTGATGCAAAAACTTGAAATTATTGAAATTAAAGTTGCTACCATAGAGTTAATTGATAATTTCAATAAAAACAACCACAACCAAATTACTCAATAAGGATCTAAAGTAGGAGTCACTTTGAAAAATATTAAGGAGAAGGAACCCATAGTTAATGAAAGAATAAATCAGGATTCCACTAGAATCGATAAACTTGCGGGTATCATTACCAACTTGGGAACCGCTTTTTATTCCGTAAAGAATACTTCAAGCCCTCCAACTAAAATTGCCAAGCTTTTGTATGTTCCTAAAAATAAGGGTGAATCCTCTAGCAAGGAAACTGCGGATCTCAAATCTATAAGTATTCATCCTAATCTTTTTGCTATCATTAAGGAACCATTTGCTACTAATAATTTTTTCGATTTTGTACCTAGAAGTTTGATTATTGATAAAAGGAAAGAAACTCCTCACGGTGATAGATGTCTCATTAAAGAATTACCAACTAAAGATGGCAATACCTAGATCTATCTTTGCTTTTATGCCTAGCTAGGGGCGTTAAATGATAGCGCTTGTTGGGAGGCAACCCAATTTTATTTTTATTCCTTGATTTTTGCTCCTGTTTAGTAATAAAAATCTATCTAGCCTCTGTTTTGGTTGTGTTTTTTGTGTTTAATTAGTGTTTTTGCCAAGTAGAACCATTGGGAAGATTTGGGGAAAGTCTTTTTAATCTTGCCGTAAAAAACAGAAACTTTAGCGCTCACGAGAATTGCTGTAATTTTTATTTGGAAAGTGCTATTTAGTTAATTATTTTTGAAGATGATTAATAGATAAATTCTTCACGTCCAGCAATTTATTTTAGAATTTTTGGGGTTCCAGATCTTGCGTTAGCTACAGATTACTACAGACTGTTCTGTTTTTGACATATTCTGTTTTTCATGTGTTGTTTGCTTATTTTAATGAATCTATGGCTAGTAAAATAGTTTATAGACCATAGAGAAGTTGGAATACAGTAGGTTTAACACCAATATAAATAAATAATGAGTTCATTACAGTACCTTGAAGTGGTGTTTTCTTTTCTTTCGCTAACGAAGCTCATGAGATTTTTACTTTAAGTTTTGTGTTATGAAGTTTTCAAGTTTTGGGTAAAGATTTGATGGATGATGGAACGAGTGGCTAGAGCCTAAGCTTGGGGATGCCCATGGTACCCCCAAGATAATCTAGGGACACCTAAAAGCCAAAGCTTGGGGATGCCCCGGAAGGCATCCCCTCTTTCGTCTACTTCCATCGGTAACTTTACTTGGAGCTATATTTTTATTTACCACATGATATGTGTTTTGCTTGGAGAGTCTTGTATTATTTGAGTCTTTATTTTTTTTAGTTTTCCACAATCATCCTTGGTGTACACACCTTTTGAGAGAGACACACATGATTCAGAAATTAATATAATACTCTATGTGCGTCACTTATATCTTTTGAGTTATATAGTTTTTGCTCTAGTGCTTCACTTATATCTTTTAGAGCATGTTGGTGGATTTGTTTTATAGAAACCATTGTTCTCTCATGCTTCACTTAGATTATTTTGAGAGTCATACAAAACAGCGTGGTAAATTGCTTTAATTATGTTAGGCATTCAAGATTAATAATAAAATTTTCTTATGAGTGTGTTGAATACTATGAGAAGTTTGATACTTGATAATTGTTTTGAGATATGGAGATGGTGATATTAGAGTCAAGATAGTTGAGTAGTTGTGAATTTGAGAAATACTTGTGTTAAAGTTTGTGATTCCCGTAGCATGCACGTATGGTGAACCGTTATGTGATGAAGTCGGAGCATGATTTATTTATTGATTGTCTTCCTTATGAGTGGCGGTCGGGGACGAGCGATGGTCTTTTCCTACCAATCTATCCCCCTAGGAGCATGCATGTAATACTTTGCTTTGATAACTTGTAGATTTTTGCAATAAGTATATGAGTTCTTTATGACTAATGTTGAGTCCATGGATCATACACACTCTCACCCTTCCACCATTGCTAGCCTCTCTAATACCGCACACCTTTCGCCGGAATCATACACCCACCATATACCTTCCTCAAAACAGCCACCATACCTACCTATCATGGCATTTCCATAGCCATTCCGAGATATATTGCCATGCAACTTACCACCGTTCTATCTACTATGTCACGCTCCATCATTGTCATATTGCTTTGCGTGATCATGTAGTTGACATTGTATTCGTGGCAAAGCCACCGATCATAATTCTTTCATACATGTCACTCTTGATTCATTGCATATCCCGGTAAAATGCCGGCGGCATTCACATAGAGTCATATTTTGTTCTAAGTATTTAGTTGTAATTGTTGAGTTGTAAGTAAATAAAAAGTGTGATGATCATAAGTTTTAGAGAATTGTCCCAAGTGAGGAAAGGACGATCGAGACTATGATTCCCCCACAAGTCGAGATGAGACTCCGGACTAAAAAAAGAGGCCATAAAAAGTCCCAAATAAAAAAATGAGAGAAAAAGAGAGAGGGGACAATTCTACTATCCTTTTACCACACTTGTGCTTGAAAGTAGCACCAAGATCTTCATAGAGAGTCTCCTATGTTATCACTTTCATATACTACTGGGAATTTTTCATTATAGAACTTGGCTTGTATATTCCAATGATGTGCTTCCTTAAAATGCCCTAGGTCTTCGTGAGCAAGCGAGTTGGATGCACACCCACTTAGTTATTTTTGTTGAGCTTTCATATACTTATAGCTCTAGTGCATCCGTTGCATGGCAATCCCTACTCACTCACATTGATATCTATTAATGGGCATCTCCATAGCCCGTTGATACGCCTAGTTGATGTGAGACTATCTTCCCACTTTTTGTCTTCTCCACAACCACCATTCTATTCCACCTATAGTGCTATGTCCATGGCTCACGCTCATGTATTGCGTGAATATTGAAAAAGTTTGAGAACACTAAAAGTATGAAACAATTGCTTGGCTTGTCATCGGGTTTGTACATGATTTAAATACTTTGTGTGGTGAAGATGGAGCATAGCCAGACTATATGATTTTGTAGGGATAACTTTCTTTGGCCATGTTGTTTTGAAGAGACATAATTACTTAAGTTAGTATGCTTGAAGTATTATTATTTCTATGTCAATATTGAACTTTTGTCTTGAATCTTTCGGATCTGAATATTCATACCACAATTAAGAAGAATTACATTGAAATTATGTCAAGTAGCATTCCACATCAAAAATTTTGTTTTTATCATTTACCTACTCGAGGACGAGCAAGAAGTAAGCTTGGGGATGCTTGATATGTCTCCAACATATCTATAATTTTTGATTGTTTCATGCTATATTATATCCTGTTTTGGACATTATTGGGATTTATTATACACTTTTATATTATTTTTGGGACTAACCTATTAACTGGAGGCCCAGCACAGAATTGCTATTTTTTTGCATATTTCAGAGTTTCGCAGAAAAAGAATACCAAACGGAGTCCAAACGGAATGAAACCTTCGGGAACGTGATATTCGGAACAAACATGATCCGGAGGACTTGGACCCTACGTCAAGACATCAACCAGGAAGGCACGAGGTAGGGGGGCGCACCTACCCACCCAGGCGCGCCCTCCACCCTCGTGGGGCCCATGTTGCTCCACTAACGTACTTCTTCCTCCTATATAAACCTACGTATCCCCAAATTACCAGATACGGAGCCAAAACGCTAATTCCACCGCCGTAACTTTTTGTATCCATGAGATCCCATCTTGGGGCCTTTTTCGGAGCTCCGCCGAAGGGGGCATCGATCACGGAGGGCTTCTACATCAACACCATAGCCTCTCCGATGAAGTGTGAGTAGTTTACTTTAGACCTTCGGGTCCATAGTTATTAGCTAGATGGCTTCTTCTCTCTTTTTGGATCTCAATACAAAGTTCTCCCCCTCTCTTGTGAAGATCTATTCGATGTAATCTTCTTTTGCGGTGTGTTTGTTGTGATCGATGAATTGTGGGTTTATGATCAAGTTTATCTATGAACAATATTTGAATCTTCTCTGAATTCTTTTATGTATGATTGGTTATCTTTGCAAGTATCTTCTTATTATCAGTTTGGTTTGGCCTACTAGATTGATCTTTTTTGCCATGGGAGAAGTGCTTTGCTTTGGGTTCAATCTTGCGGTGTCCTTTCCCAGTGACAGTAGGGGCAGCAAGGCACGTATTGTATTGTTGCCATCGAGGATAACAAGATGGGGTTTATATCATATTGCATGAGTTTATCCCTCTACATCATGTCATCTTGCTTAAAGCATTACTCTGTTCTCTTGAACTTAATACTCTAGATGCATGCTGGATAGCGGTCGATGTGTGGAGTAATAGTAGTAGATACAGGCAGGAGTCGGTCTACCTGTCTTGGACGTGATGCCTATATACATGATCATACCTAGATATTCTCATAACTATGCTCAATTTTGTCAATTGCTCAACAGTAATTTGTTCACCCACCATAATACTTTCTCTCGAGAGAAGCCACTAGTGAAACCTATGGCCCCCGGGTCTATTTTCCATCATATTAATCTTCCAATACTTAGTTAATTCCTTTGCCATTTATTTTACTTGTATCTTTATTTCTCTTTATCATACAAATACCAAAAATAGTATCTTATCATATCTATCAGATCTCACTCTCGTAGGTGCCCGTGAAGGGATTGACAACCCCTTTATCGCGTTGGTTGCGAGGAGTTTATTTGTTTGTGTAGGTGCGAGGGACTCATGCATGGCCTCCTACTGGATTGATACCTTGGTTCTCAAAAACTGAGGGAAATACTTACGCTGCTCTGCTGCATCACCCTTTCCTCTTCAAGGGAAAACCAACGGAGTGCTCAAGAGGTAGTAGCGGCAAGATACCAGCAGGTGCTGCGGCGGTACCACTGCCGCAGTGTCTGCTCCAGGACTCTTGAGGTGGGTGACCTCATCCTGAGGCGGGTGCTCTCCAGGGAGGGGCTGCATAAGCTCTCGAATATGTGGGAGGGGCCGTTCAAGGTCGTCCACGTCTCCAGGCCTGGCGCCGCACGCCTGGAGACACGGGACGGGGTACCCGTCCAGAACGCCTGGAACATCCAACACCTCCGGAAGTTCTACCCATGAAGAAAGGCCCAGTGCCTATGAAGAAGGCCCGGTGCCTGTGAAGAAAGGCCCAATGCCTGTTTAGAAGGCCCAGTGCCTGTGAAGCAAGGCCCCGTGCCTGTGAAGAATCACCGCCCGTGACACACTCATGTAATAATGAGTGGGGTTGTACACGCCCCGGAGCCTCAGGAGAGCCGCCCTTGGGCCTTGGGGGCTCCCTCCCATGCCGAGTGGCAGCACTTAGCTCCGCGCTGGTGAGAAGACATCAAAGAGTAGACTAGGTGCCGGACGTGGCTTTTCATTTGCTTTCCGAAGTTGGCTCGCCCCTCTTTTAATCGAAGTTTGCTTTCTGGTGTCTATTGCTGGTTTTGTTTTATCGCTTTCTGCCTCCATTTCTGCCTTCGCCTCTTTGGTCGACCTAAACTCTCCCTCGCGTCGTCCCTCGCGAGGGGGCTGGACAGGTACCTTCGTGAGCTTCCTCCTTCTGTCTTTTCGCGAGGCACCCTCATTCGAGCCCACAAGCTGGCGCACCTCTCCTAGTCCATGCCCCATGGGCATCACGACGCGAAGCACTGAGTCAAGGCCAGCGGCGCCTATAACCAAACCCCGGGTGAGCGATAAACCTCTTACGAATTTTTTGCAGTTCCTAAGTGCATATCAATTCAAGGAGGCCTCGACAAGCACTAGGAAGCGAGCGCCTCGTGAGGAGAAGGTCACTCAAAACAAGTCGAGCTAAGTTATCCCTACATAAAACGATAATGTTACGACACGGCACAGGTGGCAATCATAACATAGCGATTGGGACCATTGTTCGATACACGCCCCTCCGGGGCCCATTTTGGTTTCTTTTTAATGCAGGAAGGAAAGGAAGAACAAAATAAGCAGCACCTATAGCGGTCCATGGGCGCAGGCCCCAATGCCCGCCTGAGTTCAGCCGTACCCCTCCTCGCGCTTCACGGAGGCGTGGCGACGAGATGACCTGCCACCGTCTTTGAAGCAGGCACGACGGCGTGGCGGTTGGTCATAGCCGCCACTGCTGGAGCCATCGCTGGGAGAAGAGCTGCCGTAGCCGGACGAGACGCGGTCGGCGCCAAGGGCGAGTTCGCCCCCATCCTCATTGCGGTCGTCGCCAAGGCCGAGCACCTCCTCACCATCGTTCACCTCGGGGCAGCACCCGACGCGGTGACCATCTTCCCCGAACACCCTCACATAGAGGGTCGCGTCGCCGTCGTGCTTGAAGTGAAGGGTGCACCGCCTGCCCAAACCGCGTGCGCGGGAGAATGTCTGCCAACCGCGGGCCAGAGCTACATTGCCTGCGGCGAAGACCTCGACCGCAACCCAGGAAGCCCTGCTTCTGCAGCCATCTGCCTGTAGCCAAAGCCCGCTAGAAGCTGAGGCCGGCAACTCGTCGGCAAGGAAGCGCGGAGCTGAAGCTAGTTGTCGGCTGGGTTCTCCGACCAGACGACGAACTCCAGTAGCATCTCCACCGGGTGGAAGCATGGCCGGGGAGGCCGCGCGACCACGGCGCGCCTCCCCTCATCGACAGGACCACCACAACCGGAGCGACCCCTGCCCCGCGAAGCGGCACCACCGCGGCCGCGTGGAGCCACGGCGGGGGTTACAGTGTCCTTGCGGGGACGGCCGCGTCCACGCTTGGGAACCGGAGAGCCGAGCCCCTCGCGAGGGGCCTTCCCCTTCTCCACAGCGGTGAACCTCCTTCACGCTGCCATTGGTGGCAGGAGAGGAGCAAGGAAGGAGAAGAAGCAGAAGAGGTAGAGGAAAGATGGGCGACGGGGGCTCCGCCCCCTCCCATTTATACCAGGAGAAGGCCAACCGGCACACCCCATGATCACAGGTAATTATGGTCTTCCTTGCATGTCGTAGGGACTTGTCACGTCGGGCAGTTGCCGAGGAAGCATGGGGAAGCGGAGACGCCCACGTCCAATCAGCCGCCACGCATTGACCGAGGCCGCAGGCTATTGGGGCCCGCGGCGCTCCGCACTTGACCCTTGGCTTCGCCTCGAAGCCAAGCCCAAGCGCGCCTCGGGCCCGGGGCTACTGTCGGCATTTTGGGAACGGGGGTCCCCAGACTTTCCTGCCTGCGGCCCATGGCGTGGCTTTGCTGGCAGGCCTGTACGGCCCATCTTCATCAACAAGGAATCAAGACCCTCGCTAGGGGCCAAGCCTCGCGAGGCAGACGACACAAGACCTCCTCAGGAGCAGCTTCATTAGGCCGGCTCGTGAGGGGCGGAGAGTTCAAGGTTGGGAAAACCTCGTGAGTTCTCCGTGACGTAAGCCATGACGATCGAGACCAGGCGGGCGCCAGCGCGCGCAGCATCCTTGCTTCCCCTTTGGTGCTAAGGGGGAAAGTGCAGGTGTGGAGTACCGAGGCATCAAGCAAAGGTTTCCATATTGGTGCAACGAGACCAAGACCAGAAGGACGACAATACGGAGGTCGCCATGGAGCCCAGGACGGCGTCACCACCAGAACCATTGGCAGGCGAAGACCACCTTTTGTCAGGATAGCTTGTACTAGCTGTCCCCTTTCAAATTGGCTGTTGTTGGCTCCCTTCCCGCTCAATATTTGTGGAGAGGACTAGGGCCTCTATAAATAGGAATAGCCACCACCATAGGCGGAGGGAATCCAAGGTCAACCCCAGCCACACAAGTGCACCAAGCACAAGAACACCTCAACCTGAGGAGGCTGTTCTTCCCCTTGTACTATTCATCCTCAGCCCAAGAGGCAATCCACCACCAACACACTTGAGTAGGGTATTACACCACATCAGTGGCCCGAACCAGTATAAATCTTGTGTCCTTTGTGTTGTGAGTTTGTCGAGTTAGTTCGTGAGATCTAGGCTAAGTTAGGATGTGGATCGATAGAGGGGGGAGATCTTCGCGTGCACCCCAGTGTTCGAACCTTAAGGGTTTTGCTGGAACCCATGATCCGACACAATTAGTATCAGAGCAAGGTGCTCCCTTGTTCTGTGTGATTCAATTTAACCACCTGGATTTTTAGCTATGTCGACTGCAGGGATAATCAAGGTCTCCGTTGCGTGCCCTGTCTTCGATGGCACTGATTACCCCTACTGGAAGAATAAGATGTGTATGCATCTCGAAGCCATTGATGTCGACCTCTGGTATGTCGTCAAGAATGGCGTTTCCAAGGTCGGTGAAGGTGCCACTGCTGCTGATGTCAAGAGGTTCATTCAACTGGATTCAACTACCAAGAACATTATCTATGGTCATCTAGCCGAAGGATAGTACGGCCGTGTGAGTGCACTGGAAACTGCGATGCTGGTCTGGTACTGGCTCAACAAGATCAACAAAGGCATCTCAACTCAGAGAGACTCAATGATTGATGTTCTTCGCAACCGCTTCAAGAGAAATGACAATGAGAATGTCCGGCTCACGTTTGATCGCCTCACTGATATCACAAATTAGCTTCATGTGCTTGGCGCCATTGGGATCACCAAACACGAAATTGTTAGGAAGCTTCTGAGATCACTTGACAGCTCATTCGACACCCTAGCCCTGATGATTCAAGAACGTCCTGACTTCAATACTCTCGATTCGTCTGACATACTTGAGAGACTCAACACACATGAGTTCCAGTTATCTGAGAAGAGAGACATCTATGGCCCCAACTATGGCCGATCCCGGGCTTTGAAGGCTTCAGAAAGGCTTTGAAGACATCTAAAGAAGAATCTGACTGCAGTTCTGGGGATCCTAAAGACCTTGTAAGGGAGCTAGCTATGCTCGTGAAGAAGTTCCAGAAGTTCTCCAAGAAGAAAGGCTTCAGAAAGTCTTCAAGATCCAGCTCAAGAAATGATGAAGCTTCCTCTCATGACAACAAGAAGAGAACATGCCACAAATGCAAGAAACCTGGTCACTACATCTCTCAGTGTCCTTGATGGGACAATGAGACCAAGAACAAGAAGAAGAAGAGCAAAGAATATGATTCTGATGACAAGAAGAAGAAGAAGAAATCCTCAAAGTCTTCTTCAAAGCCTTCATCATACAAGAAGAGCTCATCAAGAAAGGCTCGTGCATTTGTTGGCAAGGAAATGGATTCAGAGGAGGAGTCTGCTTCTGAGGAGGTCTTGTGAGACCAGAAGACTGAAGACAATGACATCGTCGCCAACATTGATGTTGATGATGAGGATGACTCTGCTCCCACCTATTGCTTCATGGCACGAGGTGCCAAGGTGAACTCACACGATGCTTACTTTCAAACATCCAGTGAAGATGACTCTGAATGTGAATCTAAACCTAGCTACAAAACACTTGCTAAAATTGCAACAGAACAACAAAATGCTATGGGACACATTCAAAAGTTGCTATACAAAAGTGATGACCTGTTGGACACAAAGTGACTCGAACTCAGTCCTTAATTGAAGACATTAAAAAATTTCATGTTAAGTACGAAGAACTTGAAAGTCATCATGAAACAATCTCAGTTACTCATGAGAAGTTTTCCTATGATTATCTTCAAAGTAAGCAAGAACTTAAGAACCTGAGAGCGTCTCATGAAGATCTTCAAAAGGAGAATGAGTCACTTCGCGCTCAACAGATCAGTACCGCTCAGCAAGACTTTGAGCCACCATGTTTAAAATGTCTTGAGCGTGATAATGTTGTCTCTGTTGCTGAATGTTCTACTGCTACTATACTGTTGCAATATCTTCAACTCCTGATGTGGTAACTAACCCCTCTACTGAGGATACCACTACTATTGCTGATGAGAATGCTAGGTTGAAGACATTGCTTGAAACAGGAATGTGCAAAAGTCTCAAAGGGCATCAGACACTATGTGATGTCCTAAAGAAATAGATTCTGAACTGAAATCCGAGGAAAGAGGGTGTTGGGTTCGAGATGAAAATGAATGTTGATGGTTCACATTGGAAGCCTGAGCAGTACCCCAACACCACATGGGTTGCTGCAAAGGGACCTTCAGTGGATCCATCTACCTTAACTGGCTTCACTTGTGCTAACCCGATTATCATTGATGAATCCTTTGATGCAAACTATAAACTGTTTAAGAATCAGAATGGTGAAGTGTTTGCCAGGTATATTGGTACTAACTGCAGGAATGGACCACCTCTGAATAAGATCTGGGTGCCCAAAAGTTGTCTTGGGAAGCTTCCTGTGAATGTCATCATGACCCCACTAGGGAAGAAGACAAACCCCAGACCAAAGGCTTCATATGGTCCAAAGGCTTCATATAGAAGGTGGAATCATCAGAGTCACCCTAAAGCCAATGTTTTGCAGCGAAACAATACTCAGACGTATGAATATGAGCTTGTTTCATCAAACCGCTATGTTCATAAGACAAAGAACTATTCTGCTTCTTCTTATGAGTATTATTCACCTCCCGCAAGGCTATTTGCTAGGGCTCCAAAGTCTAAATTCTCAGATGCTGCACTTAGACTCATTGGTTCTAAGCCACCCCTTAAGATGTGGGTGGTTAAGAAAAATTAACTCTCTTTTGCAGGGAATGGTCTCGAGCCGAAAATCAAAAGCTTTTGATGTTTATGCTAGGGACCTAAAACATCTTGTGGGAGGCAAGATAAAATGTCCAAATGGTCTTACTATGTATTTCGTCCCAAAATTCCTTGACAAACATCCTATCTACTCTAACTAGGATCTGAACTTTGATAATATACTTGTTCATCAAATGTTTATGCTTCACACATCTCTTGGTGAAGCCTATCCCTCAACTGCACTGTAGGGTATGACACCGAAGGATTCTGAGTGGATCATGGACAGTGGATGGACTAACCACATGACTGGTGATCGAAGTCTTCTTATGGATTCAACCATACGTCCATCTGACAAGATTCACATCACATTTGCTGACACTAGTAAAAGAAAAGTATTGGGCCTAGGTAGAGTTGCAATCTCAAGGGATCAACACATGATAAAGTCATGCTTGTTGAATCCCTTGGTTTCAACTTAATGTCTGTCTCAATGCTTTGCGATCTGAACATGATTGTGATATTTGGAAAATATCGTTGGCTTGTGATTATGGAATCTAACAAATCTCTAGTCTTCGAAGGGTACAGAAAGGATGATCTGTATATGGTAGATTTCTCAACAGGACCACAGTTGGCCGTGTGTCTTCTAGCAAAAGCTTCAGAGTGCTGCTCTGGCATTGGAGGCTAGGGCATGCCGGCATGATGAACCTGTACACTCTCGCGAAGAAGAAGCGTGTCATAGGCATCGAGGGCTTCTAGTTCAAGAAGGATCATCTTTGTGGTGCCTACGAAGCTGGAAAGATGACTAGGGCCAAGCATCCCTCGAAGACAATCATGATGATGACACGTCCCTTCGAGCTGCTTCACATGGACTTATTTGGCCCTACTCACTACTCTACCCTTACTACCACTTCTTGCCTCTATGGCTTCGTCATTGTTGATGATTACTCAAGATATACATGGGTGCACATAATCCTCTACAAGAATGAAGTGCAGGATGTCTTCAGACGATTCGCCAATCGCACCGTGACCAACTATGGTATCAAGATCAAGCACATCAGAAGTGACAATGGCACTGAATTCAAGAACACCGGCCTCGATACTTATCTTGATACATTGGGCATCACACATGAGTTCTCACCTCCATACACACCCCGGCAGAATGGCATCATGGAGCGCAAGAACAGAACCCTCACTGGGATGGCAGGGACGATGCTTGATGAGTACAAGACAGCAAGGAAATTCTGGCCTGAAGCCATTGATACTTCATGCCACGTCATCAACCATGTTTATCTTCACAAGCTTCGTCATTGTTGATGATTACTCAAGATATACATGGGTGCACATAATCCTCTACAAGAATGAAGTGTAGGATGTCTTCAGATGATTCGCCAATCGCACCATGACCCTGTATGGCTTTGTCATTGTTGATGATTACTCAAGATATACATGGGTGCACATAATCCTCTACAAGAATGAAGTGCAGGATGTCTTCATACGATTCGCCAATCACACCATGACAAACTATGGTATCAAGATCAAGCACATCAGAAGTGACAACGGCACTGAATTCAAGAACACCGGCCTCGATACTTATCTTGATACATTGGGCATCACACATGAGTTCTCACCTCCATACACACCCCAGCAGAATGGCATCATGGAGTGCAAGAACATAACCCTCACTGAGATGGCAGGGACGATGCTTGATGAGTACAAGACAGCAAGGAAATTCTGGCCTGAAGCCATTGATAGTTCATGCCACGTCATCAACCATGTTTATCTTCACAAGCTTCTAAAGAAGACATCATATGAGCTCCTGACTGGTAAGAAGCCAAACGTCAGCTATTTCAGAGTATTCGATGCTAGGTGCTGGATCAAGGATCCACATCACACTTCTAAATATGCACCGAAAGCACATGAACATTTTATGCTTGGCTACAGAAAGAATTCGAACTCATACAGAGTCTTTAATCTCTTTCACTATAAAGTGGTTGAAACTATGGATGTGCGGTTCGATGAGACTAATCGCTCACAAAGAGAGCAGCTGCCAAATGTGCTAGATGAAGCCTCACCAAGTGAATCTATCAACCTTATGGGTACTGGAGAAATCATACCTTCGGAGGATCAGGATGAATAGGAAATCATCATTTTTGCACCTAATTAACCCGAAGACACTGCTCAGCCTGAAGCCAATGCTGAAGATGAAGACAATGATCAGCAAGGGCAAAATCTTCATCCAGTTCATCCTCGTGTTGCAATTAAAGCACAGATTGAGAAGATAATTGATATCATCAATGCACCTGGTCCACTGACTTGTTCACAACTAGAAAATTTTTGTCGGCACTTTGCATTTGTCTCTATATCTGAACCCAAGAAAGTTGATGAAGCCTTCCTAGAACCTGAATGGATTCCAGCTATGTAAGAAGAGCTTCACCAGTTCGAGCCGAACAATGTTTGAGAGCTAGTTAAGCGTCCCGATCCTCGCAAGCACAATATCGTTGGCACCAAATGGATCTACCACGACAAATAAGATGAGCATGTTCAAGTGATACGTCTCCAACGTATCTATAATTTTTTATTGTTCCATGTTGTTTTATTATCAATCTTGGATGTTTTATAATCATTTTGTATCATTTTTTGGTACTAACCTATTGACATAGTGCCAAGTGCTAGTTGCTGTTTTTCCATATTTTTACAGAAAATCAGTATCAAACTGAGTCCAAATGCCATGAAACTTTACGGAGATTTTATGGGCCATAAGGAAGGCAATGGCCCTGGTTGCGCCTGGGGGTGCCCCAAGGGGGGCACAACCCACCAGGGCGCGCCAGGAGGCCCAGGCGTACCCTGGTGGGTTGTGCCCACCTCTGGTGCCCCCCGTACCGCCTCTTTGCTCTATAAATACCACAATATTCCAAAAACCCTAGAGGCATCGATGAAATATTCATCCAGCCGCCGCAGTGTCCAGAACCACCAGATCCAATCTAGACACATCTCATATGGGGTTCACCACCTCCATTGGTGCCTCTCCGATGATGCATGAGTAGTTCTTTGTAGACCTTCGGGTCCGTAGTTAGTAGCTAGATGACTTTCTCTCTCTCGCTGAATTCTCAATACAATGGTCTCTTGGAGATCCATATGATGTAACTCTTTTGCGGTGTGTTTGTTGGGATCTGATGAACTTCGAGTTTATGACCAGTCATATTTTTTTATATCCATGAAAGTTATTTGAGTTTCTTTGATCTCTTATATGCTTGATATCTTATAGCCTCATATTTCTTCTCTGATATTTGGGTTTTGTTAGGCCAACTTGATCTATTTATCTTGCAATGGGAACAGGTGCCCGGTAGTGGGTTCGATCTTACGGTGCTTGATCCTAGTGACAAAAAGGGAATCGACACGTATGTATCATTGCTACTAAGGATAAAAATATGAGATCTATATCTACTGCCATATAGATAAACGGATCTTGTCTACATCATGTCATCGTTCTTATTGCATTCCTCCATTTTCCATGAACTTAATACACTAGATGCATGCTGGATAGCGGTCGATGTGTGGAGTGATAGTAGTAGATGCAGGCAGGAGTCGGTCTACTAATCTTGGACATGATGCCTATGTAATGATCATTGCCTAGATATCGTCATAATTATTTGAAGTTCTATCAATTTCCCAACAGTAATTTGTTTACCCACCATTTGCTATTTTTCTCGAGAGAAGCCACTAGTGAAACCTACGACCCCTGGGTCTTCTTTCTCATATATTTGCCTTGCGATCTACTTTTCCTTTGCATTTTTATTCATATCTATTAAACCAAAATTCCAAAAATACCTTGCTGCATTTTATCTTTATTTATTTTATTTGGCGTTCGATCTATCAATCTACTACAATTTACCTCATGTCCGTTTGCCTATCTTGAGGTGTCGTACCCTGGAAGGGATTGACAACCCCTTTAACACGTCGGGTTGCGAGATGGTGTTATTTGTGTGCAGGTGTTGCTTACGTTGTGTTGCTTGGTTCTCCTACTGGTTCGATACCTTGGTTTCATAGCTGAGGGAAATACCTACCGTCATTGTGCTACATCATCCCACCCTCTCCAGGGAAATACCGACGTAGTTCCAGCTACCATCAAGGAGAATTTCTGGCGCCGTTGCCGGGGAGGATCTTCAACATAACCAGGTTCCTAATCACAAATCTCATCTCCTCGCAATTTACATTATTTTCCATTTTCCTCTCATTTTCCTCTACCCCACTTCACAAAAATTTGCCGTTTTATTCGCCTCTCTTTTTCCGTTCGTCGTTTTCTTGCCGGATCTATTGTTGTGTGTGAGATCTTGTTTGCCTTTATGGATAATTCCTCCTCTCTTGCTTGCACTCCCGAGAACGAGGTTCTCAACTTTAAACAAAGGAGACGAGAAAGTTTAAAAGATGCTTGGTTCAGAATTTGTAATGCTCATAATAGATCTATTCGTAAGCAATCTACCGTTGTGCTTTTGCGTTGTTTTATGTTGGCATCACCACTTGGTATAGATTCGTCCTTGATACGATTATCGGTGGAATTTTTTTAATGATTCCTCCTTTTGATGCTCTTATGGGAAATTTAGTGGGCTCACCACCTCTTATGGTTAATGAAACAATTTTGACTCTTGAGCATGTTATGGAAAAACTAGATGCTATTGAAAAGAAAATGCTCACCGAAGATTACATGGAAATTATACATAAAAATATGCATAATTTTGCTACTAATCTTGGGTCAAGAGCGGGCGATATCTTTAAGTTGTTAAAAGAGAGGGGTACTTTAATCCATGAAAGAATAGAAGAAAGTTCGTCTCGGATCGATAAATTGGAAGAAATATTTAGTAATCTAAGCATGGCTTTTACTACCGCTAAAATTATTGAGGAAACACCTATAGAGAGTAGGAGATCAAGGAACAAGGGTGGATCCTCTAGTGATAGCGATAAAGTAGATCTTAAGATGATTAGTATACACCCTGATTTTGTTGAAGTGATAAGAGATCCTTTTGGCAAGCATGAAATATTTGAATTTATTCCTACGAGTGTTGTTATTGAAAATCTTTATGCTAAATCTTTAAGGGATTCTAAGTGTTTGATTGAAGAGTTGGACAAAGATGACAAAGCTTAGATCCCTGTTTTATGCCTAGCTAAGGGCGTAAAACGCTACCGCTTGTTGGGAGGCAACCCAATGAATAATTTTTTTTCCTTTTTGCTTTCTGTTCTTGAGTGTTAGCACAATTATGCTACTATTATGATTGTGTTTTTTATGTTTTAATTAGTGTTTGTGCCAAGTAAAGCCTTTAGGATCTTCTTGGGTGATAGTTGTTTGACCTTACTGAAAAAATAGAAACTTTTATGCTCAGGAAATTAATTTTCATTTTTTACCAGAGAGCGACAAAGTGCACATTCCAATTGTAGTAGATCGATATACAAATTACTCAGGCCTTCCTAATTTCGCATAATTTTTGGAGGTACAGAAGTATTCGAAATAGTTAGATTGCTATAGGTTGTTCTGTTTTGACAGATTCTGCTTTCTTTGTGTTGTGTGCTTATTTTGATGACTCTATGGTTTTGTTTGATGAGTTTTTGCCATAGAAAAGTTAGAATACAGTATATATAATACAAAAACAAAATATTAATTGGTTTTATACAACAATTATAGTAGTGGTTTATTATTCTTATACTAACGGATCTCACGAAGATTTTTGTTGAGTTTTGTGTGATTGAAGTTTTCAAGTTTTGGGCTATCTTACGATGGATGAAGGAAGGATGTTAGACCCTAAGCTTGGGGATGCCCCGACATCCGAAGATATTATCCAAGAATGAGCAAACAAGTAAGCTTGGGAATGCCCCCGAGTGGCATCCCCGCTTCCTTCCAACAACTATCGGTATTTTACTCGAGACTATATTTTTATTCGTCACATGATATGTGTTTTGCTTGGAGCATCTTGTATGATATGTGTCTTTGATTGTTTTATTTTGTGTTCTAAGTCATCAATGCTTTCTGGACACACCTATTTGAGACAACCAAATTTATGTCATGACTTGTTAGAATTGCTCTCTATTCTTAACTTAAATCTTTTATGAGCTAGGACTTGCTCTAGTGCTTCACTTATATCTTTTCATAAGCTCAGACAAATATAAGTGAAGATCGTGAGCATAACAAATTTTCTTTCTCTCAAAATAATTGAAGTGAAGCAAGAGAGATTTTTTTTCAAAATTTTACTAACTCTCAAATAAATCTAAGTGAAGTAATAGAGAATTTCTTCAAAAGTAACAAAAGAAGGATAAAGAAAAATAATATGTCATGTAGATCATTGGACAAAATAAACTTGATTCTTAGCAATAGTTTTCAGATATGATGATGTGATATGTGAGTCATGTTGATGAGTGATTGTGCTCTAGTTGGAATATTGGTGTTAAGGTTTGTGATTCCCTACGCATGCACGAAAGTCAATAATCATGCAATGAAATTATATCCTACTTGTGGTGAATTATTCGGTGTTAATTATGCTCAATGCTTTGCTTATGAGATTATTTGTTTCTTGGTTAGTCGCTTCTCAATCTTTTTTCTAGCCTTCATTTTGCACTAAGTATGACCTCTACTTGTGCATCCAAAATCCTTTAAACCAGTTTTGCCACATGAGTCCACTATATCTACCTATATGTGGTATTATTTTGCCGTTCTAAGCAAATTTGCATGTGCCATCTCTAATTTTCAAAATAAACTTCTCTTTTGTGTGTTTGTTTCGCTCGTAGAGCGATGATGGGTGGCTAATATTTTCCATGCTAGATGTGTTATTCTCAAGATGAGTGTTTATTCACTTGTCATTGCACAAGAGTAAGTTAAAGGTTTTAGGGATGCCCAGTCCCGAATGAAAAAAATGAATTTACTTTATGTTGTCAAATAATAAATTCCTTGGAAAGTGTTGGTATGGAGGGCACCTGTGGATACGGTTAGCCGTGGAAAGTGAAAGTTATGGTGGAAAAAGAAATAAACTTTATTTTCTGTTTGGGAACCGCCTATGGCATATCTATCATGTAAAGTGTTGGGAACTCTAAGTCGTTTTTGTTGGTGGGATGGATAACCCTGCCAAAATGTTTTTATCTCTAATTATTCGCTTTGAGCTCTGGCACCTCTACAAATCTCCACTTCCCTCAGCGAAGGGCCTTTCTTTTACTTTATGCACTTTTTATTTTGAAATTTGAGTCTCCATCCTCTCTCATAAATGCACCAACTAGGAGGAAATATGATTGTGCTCAAGTATTGAGTGTAGTTAATATTCGAGTGTGTTTCATGAATGGATCAATGTTTCAGCATGATGGGCTAGGGATGACTTATTTTAGCATTGATATTTTGAAAGACATGGTTGCTTGTTGATATGCTTGAGTATCCAAATTATTATGTCAAAACTAGACTATTGCTTTGAATCGCATAAAAGTCCAAATGTCCATGCTATAAAGAAAATAATATGACATGACTTGATGAACAGCACTCCACATCAAAAATTCTATTTTTATCACTTACCTAATCGAGGATGAGTAGGAGTTAAGCTTGGGGATGCTGATACGTCTCCAATGTATCTATAATTTTTTATTGTTCCATGCTGTTTTATTATGAATCTTGGATGTTTTATAATCATTTTATAGTAATTTTATATCATTTTTTGGAACAAACCTATTGCATTGTGCCAAGTGCTAGTTGCTGTTTTTCCATGTTTTTTACATTGCAGAAAATCAATACCATATGGAGTCAATGCTATGAAACTTGACGGAGATTTTTTATGGGCCAGAAGGAAGGCAATGGGCCCTGGTTGCACCTGGGGGGTGCCCCGAGGGGGCACAACCCACCAGGGTGCGCTAGGAGGCCCAGGCGCGCCCTGGTGGGTTGTGCCCACCTCGGGTGCCCCTCAGAACGCCTCTTTGCTCTATAAATACCACAATATTCCAGAAACCCTAGAGGCATCGACGAAATATTTATCCAACCGCCACAGAGTCCAGAACCACTAGATCCAATCTGGACACCATCTCGGATGGGGTTCACCACCTCCATTGGTGCCTCTCCGATGATGCATGAGTAGTTCTTTGTAGACCTTCAGGTCCGTAGTTAGTAGCTAGATGGCTTTCTCTCTCTCGCTAAATTCTCAATACAATGGTCTCTTGGAGATCCATATGATGTAACTCTTTTGCGATGTGTTTGTTGGGATCTGATGAACTTCGAGTTTATGGTCAGTCATATCTTTTTATATCCATGAAAGTTATTTGAGTTTCTTTGATCGCTTATATGCATGATCTCTTATAGCCTCGTATTTCTTCTCCAATATTTGGGTTTTGTTTGGCCAACTTGATCTATTTATCTTGTAATGGGAAGAGGTACCCGGTAGTGGGTTCGATCTTATGGTGCTTGATCCTAGAGACAGAAAGGGAACCGACACGTATGTATCGTTGCTACTAAGGATAAAAAGACGAGATCTATATCTACCGCCATATAGATAAACGGATCTTGTCAACATCATGTGATCGTTCTTATTGCATTACTCCATTTTCCATGAACTTAATACACTAGATGCATGCTGGATTGCGGTCAATGTGTGGAGTAATAGTAGTAGATGCAGGCAGGAGTCAGTCTACTAATCTTGGACGTGATGCCTATGTAATGATCATTTCCTGGATATCGTCATAATTATTTGAAGTTCTTTCAATTTCCCAACAGTAATTTATTTACCCATCGTTTGCTATTTTTCTCGAGAGTTGCCACTAGTGAAACCTACGACCCCTGGGTCTTCTTTCTCATATATTTGCCTTGCGATCTACTTTTCCTTTGCATTTTTATTCATATCTATTAAACCAAAAATCCAAAAATACTTTGCTGCATTTTATCTTTATTTATTTTATTTGGCGTTCGATCTATCAATCTACTACAATTTACCTCATGTCCGTTTGCCTATCTTGAGGTGCCGTACCCCAGAAGGGATTGACAATCCCTTTAACACGTCAGGTTGCGAGGTCTTGTTATTTGTGTGCAGGTGCTTCTTACGTTGTGTTGCTTGCTTCTCCTACTGGTTCGATACCTTGGTTTCATAACTGAAGGAAATACCTACCGTCGTTGTGCTACATCATCCCTCCCTCTCCAGGGAAATACCGACGTAGTTCCAGCTACCATCATCAAGTCGTCAGAAACAAGGCTCGTCTCGTTGCTCAAGGTTACACTCAGGTTGAAGGGACTGACTTCGATGAAACATTTGCTCCTATGGCTAGGCTTGATGCCATTCATATTCTACTAGCCTATGCCAATCACAACAACATTCTTCTGTACCAAATGGATGTAAAGAGTGCCTTTCTCAATGGGAAAATTCAAGGAGAAGTGTATGTTGCACAACCACCTAGTTTTGAAGACCCACAACGTCCTGACATGGTGTACAAGCTCAACAAGACACTATGTGGCCTCAAACAAGCTCCTCAAGCTTGGTATGACAGACTCAATGACTTCCTGAAGAGAAAAGGCTTCAAACCTAGTTCTCTAGATCCCACTCTCTTGACGAAGACATATGATGGTGAGCTGTTTGTATGCCAAATCTACGTCGATGACATTATCTTCGGTTGCACTGACAAGAGATACAGTGATGAGTTTGGGCACATGATGCAAGAGCAACATCACATGTCCATGATGGGTGAGCTGAAATTCTTCCCCGGTATTCAAATCCGTCAGCAAAGCAATGGCATCTTCATTTCACAAGAAAAATATCTCAAAGATTGCTTGAAGAAGTTTGGAATGCAAGACTGCAAAGGGTACACGACGCCAATGCCAACCAAAGGTCAACTGGGTCCTGACGACAATGGTAAAGAGTTTGATCAAAAGGTATACCGCTCCATGATTGGTCATTTACTCTACTTATGTGAATCTAGGCCAGATATAATGCTTAGCGTTTGCATGTGTGCCCGATTTCAAGCGGCGCCAAAGGAATCGCATCACTTAGTTGTGAAGCGAATTCTTGGATATTTGGCTTACACCCCAACACTAGGATTATGGTATCCAAAGGGCTCACAGTTTGATCTAGTTGGATTCTCAGATGCTAATTATGCTGGTGACAAGGTTGATCACAAGTCCACATTAGGCACATGTCACTTTCTTGGACGATCTCTTATCTGTTGGTCTTCAAAGAAGCAGAACTGTGTATCCCTCTCCACTGTTGAATCTGAATACATTGTTGTGGATCTTGCTGCGCTCAACTTCTATGGATGAAGCAAACTCTCAAGGACTATTGCATCCACCTGAAGCATGTGCCACTCTACTGCGACAGTGAAAGTGCCATCAAGATTGCCAACAACCCAGTTCAACACTCGAAGACAAAGCACATTCAGATCCATCATCACTTTCTCAGAGATCATGTCATGAAGGAAGATATTGATAGCATTCACGTCAACACTGAAGAGCAATTGGCAGATATGTTCACAAAGACCTGGAATGAGAAAAGGTTTTGCAAGTTGCGGTGTGAGCTAAATAGCATAGAATCCTCAAATGTCCTGTGATTGGACACACATCCTAACGCTTATGCATGTTGATGACTAAGATGTGCAACACACGAAGTAACATATATCTTCAATCAATGAAGACAAACACTCAAAGTGTGAATACATTAACATGGAATTTGACTTCAGAGCACCACGATAATTGTGTGCCGTGTTTGGGTCTAATACTTCCTATACGGTGGGTAACGCCACCACCAAACTTTCTTGAAGATTTTCTTTTGGCGTCATGATTGCATTATCTTCACATTTGGCTTGTCTTCAACATTGATTTATCTTCATGGTTTATCTTCGTAATGTTGATTTAGTTTTTTTGATACACACACACACACACACACACACACACACACACACACACACACACACACACATATATATATATATATATATATATATATATATATATATATATGGTGTTTTGTCCTATACAACATTCACTTATAGCTATGTCTTCGAACTTGCCATTTTTGAACTAAGTGAATGTGATCGGACCCTAACCCCCTCTGTGCTTCATCCTTGAACTCTGTCTATCCAAGTCATATGCGTTCTGTTGAAACTTGTCGAATGTATTTACTGCGCCCTTGTCAGCTGAAGATACAGAGACACACATTTAAGACTACTTTCAGAGATATATCTCTTTTGCCTGAAACCCGGAGAAGCTGGAATGACCACCCGACAAACCAGGCGTGCGTGGGAACATGGAATAACTTTCAGTGAGTTGCCTGCATGCTACGTGTCCATCAGATGTGAACCGCCCGGGGCACCTGCGTAATTACACTATGCAGCCCTCTACCTTATAAATATCCACAACGTGAGGTCATTATCTTTTCTTCCACCTCGCCACCTCGCTCAAACCCTAGCGCCTCCGCTAGCTTGCGTTGACGCCGGAGACAAAGCGCTTAGCTGCCGCGACTTCTTTGATGCCGTCCTCACGGTGTCTGTGGACCTCGTCCTCTCCGCCGCCACCGTAGGTATCTTCCGCCGCCAAGTTAGGGCGCGGGAGCTTGCCTTCTTTCTCTGCCTCGTCTAGTAGTTCGCTAGCGGTAATTAAATATCACTTTTTACTGTCGTTTTGGTCCATCAAATCCATCCACTTCAACCAAAAGTGGTTTCTATACTTCCAAATCTATACCTGTCTTTGTCTGCATCTCATATCATGCAAAGGATATTCACTTATGCTTCATAACTAGTTAGATTCCTCACTTGTACTTATTCATGGATTCGTACAAATCTGGAACCAACTCTCTTCAAATAAGTGAATATCTTCTCTCTATGAGGTTAATGTCTTCAAATTGATTTATCTTCAAAATCTTCTGAGAATGCATATGACATCTTCCCCTTCCCTCGCAACTCTAATGCTGTCATAGGTACATGTCTGTGGGGGAATCCCTTTGTTCTCATAGTCTGCATTCATTTGCAGAGTTCTTACAACAACATATTCACTCTCCTGAAGCCAGTTCTTGTCTAACCAGTAGACAGAAGCCTTTCACTGTTCTGAAGCCTATCTGCTTGAATATCATGGCCACAGAGAAGTTTGCTAGGAAAGGTGGCAGACAATGTCGAGGCAATACTGCTCTTAATCTGCCTCCGGATCTGTATGAGATGTACAAGACTGATCCCGAGGAGAACTACAATCAGCGCAAGACCCGAATCCAATGGATTCGAAGATATTGGGCAGAAGAGTGGTTCAAGTATAACTTCGTCACTGCTGAATATGCTGAGAAGAATGCCATCAAGCGCCCGTGGGGCAATATTCTATACAAGAATCTACAGCCAAAGTCGAAGCCTGAAGCAATTGCTCAAGGTTTCTATCCGTGCATGGTCCATGGACCGAAGCCTGAGAATGCCAACCCATCTTCCATGTTGTGGTGTCGTGATGACAATTTGTTCAAGCGCAACTACTAGTTCGCCAAAGAGTTAGCTGCGAAGAACAAGAAGGATTTTGGACTCAACTTCAACCCTGGTCCATCTGCTCCAAGGCAGGATGGCACTCGCGATGCCAATCCCAATGTCATCGGGCCCTTCACCAGCTTCGATGTGCTCCTCTCGCACATTTCAGCTCAGAGGGCCACAGTGGAGCAATCAGCTGATGATGCAGACTCCAAAGATGCGCCAGCTCCACCAAAGCAGAAGAAGAAAGAGTCAAAAGCTTCGAAGCCCTCTGCCACACCAAACGCTTTGACTGTGAAGATGTTGAAGACTACACCTGCTGAACCCACTGTGCAGTCTAAAGATTTGTCTCGTGTCTCCAAGAGGACCAAGAAGCCCAAGAAGATTTATGGGCATGAACTGACTCCTGCTGCTGTTCTACGCAACGAGGAAGACACCATTGATCTCTCAAGTGATGAAGATCTTGGTGGTGAGGCTCTAAAGATGCTGATCAAGAGCAAGCAAGAGGCGGAGATCTTCAATGATCTCCCCTCTTTGATGTTGACATATTGAACAACTTCATCGATGAGTGGTTTGATGACCAGAGCATCAGTATTGATGACCTTCAGCCGCCTATGGACATAAGTGTCACATTCCATGGAGCCATTGCTAATGAATTGGCTTTATCCCAGAAAATCGTCGAGCTCAAGAACAAGATCGATCATGAGAAGGCACATTTCAAGAAGCACATGGCCAAGCTCAGTGTGGCTGATGTGCAAATCTCCAAGAAGATGTTGCATGATCTTAGGAAAGAATTCCACAAGAAGTGTGAAGAAGCCAAAGGCTCACGCAAGCACATGAAGTACTATGCTCAGAAATGTGTCCAAGCCCACAATGAAGCTGAAAAGAGAAAGGCTCTTGGGCGTCCTGGCATCAACCCTAGGATGGCTGACAAACAAAAGAAGAAATTTGCTGCGGCCCAATCTGAAGCTCAAAGGTGGGAAGAACCTCGCATTGTCTTCCCTACCAGTATAACTAGATCGAAGCCAAAGGTCCCCTTAGCAGCTTTAGAAATGAAGAAGACACAGCAGGCTGAAGCTGAAACCGGGAAGAGGAAGCACAAGGATCCTTCTGATGATGCTCCCTCCAAGAAGAAGTTGAATACCAAGGCTTCAAAGTCTTCAAAGAAAGAGTGTGCTGTTGCCACAGAGCCCCTGAATGTTGAACCCATCTCTGTCGCTCTTCCTGTCTCAACCAACCAAGAGCGTCGACTTGTGATCCCTAAGCCTACTTCCACAAAGGCTCATGCAAGTGAAGAAGTTCTAGCTGCTTATCCTATCACAGCTGAAGACATTGTCACGAAGACAATGTATATGATGATGTAGTCCTTCCTTAGCTCGAGCCCCAGTCGGTATGATCGCCTACACTCATGAGCAGTGAACTCATTAGCATTGGTCGTCCACTGACGCCAATTGCTCAAGATGACTCATGGGCGGAGCGCCAATAGCAAGACACACCGGTACATGATGAGACACCAAGAAGACCACCACCTCAAGTCACCACTCTAGTGCTTGACCACGACAACTACATGGTACATACCACTCCCTCACCGAAGGCGTCGCCAGCATTTCGCAGGCTTCGCAAAGGCCCCAGGCCACAGGTCACCATGTCAAGCAATCCAGAAGGGGAAGTGCAACAAAGCTCAGTCGCAAGTGAAGTGTTTCCTGAAGCCACCCCTACTGCGAATGCGTCTGAGTCCGAAGCCAAAGTTGCTGAAGACATTCCGGTTGCATCAGCCGATGAAGACAAAGAAGAAGAGAGAGAAGAAGAGAGAGTTGCCACACCCCTAGCTAGTGATCAAGTCATTCTCGAGGAGAATGTGATTGTACCCGACCCTCCAGTCCTTGAACAGATGGATGTTGAAAACCCTGAGGCTGCCACCAACAACGCCACTAAAGCCAATGACTCAGTCATGGCTGAAGACAATGTGGAGCCTGAAGCTCATGAGAATGCTCAAGTCACCTTGATGCCAATCGTCTCGGATGACGCTGTTCCTCCCCCAAGGACTCACACCATGGAACAGGCATTCAATCATGAAGGTTAGCTTGTCACAGTCAGATGGCCAGTTATGGTTCCTCCCACTACTCCTGGGCCACAATATGATTACCATGAGGAGCAGAGGCCTCAATATCAGAAGCCCAAGCCTAGGCTGCCAAGGCTTCCAAGTGCTGCAAATACACAGGGTTCTTTCAGCACGCACAGCTTCAGAGAGCACAACACTTTCCTTGACAGCTCCAATAATCCTTACATGAAGCCAAAGATCTCCTCAGACAGATTCTGGAGCCATCTGAAGTGAAGCTACGACTCATGCATCATGTACAACCAAGAGCAAATCTTTCCACACAGGTGTCTGGATTGTGAAGCTGTAGCTAGGCTGCCATGTGTAGAAGAAGCTCTTTACTGCTTCAGGGATGTTGGTCTTCTGCCTTTTTTTGACTAACAAAGAACACTGGAATGAAGAGATTCTGCTGCAGTTCTATGCCACCCTCCATATTCACAGCTACAACAGGGATCCGAAGACTTGAATCCTTGGGTGGATGACAGGTGGTGTACATCACGAAGCCAAAGCTCAAGACATCATCGAGCTTACTTCCCTGCCCACTCCAGGTGAATTATATGAACCTGGTTGTCAGCTTCATAAAGATGGGCTGCAGAGCATTTTTCAGAGGCCTGAGCCAAACATGAGACAGATGGTTAGCATGATGAAGCCATTGCCTAAAGACACTGGATACCCCAAGGAGTTCTTTGTGAGGGACCTCGAGTACTTGCCACGCATAGTATACCATATTCTGAGGCGTACTCTATGGCCGATCAAGGGACATTCTTCTAAAGCTAAGCTTGAAGGAGCCATGAAGACTTTGGTATTCTATATCATCAATGGCATCAGATTCAACACCTAGGATTTCTTCATCACAAAACTTTCTGCTTCTGGGATTGATCTGTTTGGCCTGAAGTTCTATGCTCCATGGGTGATGCGCTTGATTAAGCTTCATTCCACCATTCACTATCAGCCCTCAGCGCGCAACCATCTTGTATTCTTGCCTGAGGTTGATCTGTCGATTAAAGCCATCTACCCCGAGCCTGCCAAGAAGCCCCTACATCTTCAAAATGCTGAACATCAAAGCTTCTCGTAGCCAATTGAAGGAATTCTTGTCCCCAATGTTGCAACCCCCGCTTATCCTCTCGCTGGAAACATGAGAGTGCCCCACCGCGCTAACACTCAAGCCACTACAAGTACAATTGCCCAAAGGCCTCGAAAGCGTTCTCATGTAGTCAATGACCGGGAGCTTCTTGTAGCATTGCATCAGAAGCAGGATAAGCATCATGACTGGCTGAGTCAGATGCAGAGTCACTTGGTGGATGTCAGTCGCATCTGTAACTTGGCCACCAAGAACTCATTTGTTGCTCATGAAGCCTCTCGGCGGTCTAGGAAGAGCCTCACAATGCTCTGTCTTGAAGACGATCTTCGCGAAGATGGCTTCACAGAGAACTTCAAGTTTGATTACAGGCCTCCACCAAATGCAAGCTGGCGTCGCATGCCGTCTATTGAAGATTCTAAACAATTGTCTTCGGCTGCAACTGTTGTTGCGAGAGTTGTCGATGAAGAAGACGATGCCACTTCACCGACCATGGCTGCACCGCATCTGGATTCTGCGTCAGGCACATCTGCACCACCAAACTCCAACGTCGACCCTGCTCCATCATCTACTCAAACAGGGAACGAGTAGATACTCTATGTCTTGAAACCTTTTTGGTCATTACTGCCAAAAGGGGAGAAGCATATGAGTTGATAGTCTTCAAGCGGGTCCTTATGGGTGGTTGCATTATTTTGCTAAGTCTTTACAACTCTCGTCTTTTGAAACAATTTGGTTTTTCGAGTTGTAACACTTAAACTCGATGGCCGGCTGCTACTTTTTCTGCTACTTTGTGATGCGATGATAAATCCTGCACGAAGCCACTCTGCAGACGTCCATTTTTCATTGTGCATGTCATTATGTTCGTTATCTCTTTATATGCATGATGAATTGTCTTCATAATTTGAAGAGTATCTCCACAAAGTAAAACCTGCCATGTGCATTTGCATTCAAAAGCAAACTACTTGTATGCACATCTTCAGGGGGAGCCTCTTGCTACTTATGAAGACAATGCCTTAATCCTTAATTTTCACATGCTTTTATCCTTGTTGAAAACTTCAACCAGTTTGTCACCAATCACCAAAAAGGGGGAGACTGTAAGTGCATCTAGTCCCACCGCTAGTTGGTTTTGGAGTATTGATGACAAACATGGTGGAGGGACTAATGTGTTTGTGAGAATTGCAGGATAACATAGGTAGTAGTCCCCTATTGATTCGATTTACCTGCCAGACAAGACCCCTAAAATGTGTGAGGACATTGAAGATAATGGTG
Source organism: Triticum aestivum (assembly GCF_018294505.1). Taxonomy (NCBI): domain Eukaryota; kingdom Viridiplantae; phylum Streptophyta; class Magnoliopsida; order Poales; family Poaceae; genus Triticum; species Triticum aestivum. The sequence continues at coordinate 287,580,325 of NC_057803.1, read as the reverse complement.
GTTTGTGAAGATATTCACAGTGAATATTATGACAGGAGAAGACATTCACGTCAAGACTATGGAGTGCGAAGACATAGTTGTTTCGTAGTGTAACACCCCGAGACCGATGTGCCAGGTGTCCTCCAGTTATTCGCTGCTGTTGCCATGTAATTTGCTTGCGTGTTGCATCTTCTCATGTCATCATGTGCATTGCATCATCATGTTTTTCAAAACCTGCATCCGTCCGGGTTTCCCCCAGTTCTTTTCGTTGTCCATTCCGAGCCCAGACACACTTGCACGCGCCCGTGGCATGTCCGAAATATTATTTCATAAGTGGCCGGAAAATGTACTCGGAATGGGTTGAAAGTTGGCGTGCGGTCTTATTATAGTGTAGATAGACCGCCTGTCAAGTTTTATCGCGTTCGGAGTCTGTTTGACGCCCCAACGGATAACTATAGCGGCAGTATAGCCGGTCTAACGTCGGACGTTTTCGGTCTCCGGAAACAGTCGTCGGGCCTCTCCTCTTCTCTTTTCTCAGCGCTTTGCCTTCTGCACTACCTACCGCCATGTCCAACCTAACCTCTCTCGTCAGCCCGCGGCCCTCCTCGTGCGCGCGCCCGAGAGCTGTCCCGGACCCGACCCGGACTGTCGCTACCGTCGTGTCCGGATCATCCCCAAACATCTACAAAACGTCACCGTTTTATTATTTGGACTCCCTAGCCTATTCTTTCTGAACTGTCCGATTTCAATCGGATGATCCAAACTCCCTATTTTCCTTATATTTATAGCCCAACCTCACCTAATCTAGCCTAACCCCAAAACATAGGAGGTTTGTCCCTCCCTACCGCCGCCGCTCAAAAATCTTCTTGGGGATCCCCTCACTCCTTCCCGAGCCAACCCAGCTACCCCACCTACCTTCATCGATCCCCTCGCAGTCAGCCCCCTCCCCTCGATCCACCCGGCCAACCGGAGGAGCTCCTCTTCTCCCGCTCCTCCCGAGACCAGCAGTTGAGCCCCCGACGCCACCTCATCCTGCCGCCGCCGGTGACCAGCAGGTCATGTCGCCATGCCTCTTCCTTCCCCGTCCCCGTCGCCCTCTCTTGTTCTCCATATGTTTTTCCTCTGCCTCCGGTCTCAAGCTCTCTCTGTTTCCCAGCATAGGGCTTCATTGTCGTTGTCCTCATGCTGCTTCGTCGTTGCTGCCGGATCCACCTCGCTGCGTCCTCGCCCCCGCGCTGGTTCTGCGCCTTGCTGTGGCGCCGCCACCGGTGGGTCGCTGCCGTTCAGCAAGGCCCCTCTCGGCCTCTCCTTTTCCTTCCCCGACTTGATTCTCTCTGAATTGTCACCTCGTTGAATAGAGGACAGGCTTCAGCTCCGCCAGAATGCCACCTCGCCGAAGATCCCATGCCGGGGTCGTGCTCTTCTTCTGATCCGGCGTCATCCCAGGAGCCTGTCGTCAGATCCAGCGATCCCCTCCAGTTCCCGTCGCTCAGTCCTCCTCTGAGTTGCCTGCGCCGCCGCGGCTCTGCTTCGAGGACGAACACGCGCCTCGCCTGCACTCGTTGACCGCGCCTCCCCCAGCTGTCTATTCGATCCAGCTGCCTCGCCTCGAGCAGCCTCCTCTGCGTGTGGCCCGCAAGTCGCGAGGCCCAGCGCCCCCTTCCGACCGGGCCAGGCCCAATGTGAGGCCACACCCCTGAGCGCCTTTTTTCTGTCTCCCCTGCTGTTGGGCCAGGCTCTGTATGCCCAGTTTCGGCCCGATAGGTTTTTTTCCTGGTCTGGATGATTTGTCCTTTTATCCAGAATTTACGGCTTTACAGAAAACTCCCTAAGCTTCATGCATATACTAACTATCTAACCGTGCATCGGATTAAAACAAACTTTATATGTAATATGTCTAGAATTTTGTCTAGTTTAATAATATGCCACTTTCATCTATGTTTAAAATGTTTAAATGTTGTTTGATTAAATTTGCTCTTATGCCATGCTAAAATGCTTTTATTCATAACTAAATAACCGTAACTCGGAATCTAATAAACTTTATATGTAAATGGGGTAGAAAAATGCCCAGATTATCATGATGGCTTTACTTTGCATGTTTAACAACTCTAAAATTGTGTTTAGGGCAGAACAGTACCGAACCTAATATATGCATATGGGGATTTACCGGAATTGTTGTTCGTTGCTTCCGGCCTCATTTAACCTTGACTAGATAGGTAGTTTTACTTTGCTTCACCCTCTTGCCATGTTTAACAACATCTAATATTGTTGGGTACATAAACGAGATCAAACTAAATTACTTGTCGTGGTGTTTCGTCAATATGCAACTTGTTGCATATTGAGCTCCACTTAATTTGTAGGGTTGCTTGTGCACTTTGCCATGCCATGCTTCATTAAACCGGACATGCATCATACTAGATTGTGCATCATGCCATGTTTATGTGATGGTTGTTTACTATGTTATTTGCTTCTTTCCGGTGTTGCTCCTTCGGGTTAGTTCCGATAACGTTGCATTGTGAGGATTCGTTCGACTACGTTCGTTTGTCTTCTTCATGGTCTCGTTCCTCTTCCTTGCGGGATTTCAGGCAAGATGACCATACCCTCGAAATCACCTCTATCTTTGCTTGCTAGTTGCTTGCTCTTTTGCTATGCCTATGCTGCGATACCTACCACTTGCTTAACATGCCTCCCATATTGTTGAACCAAGCCTCTAACCCACCTTGTCCTAGCAAACCGTTGTTTGGCTATGTTACCGCTTTGGTCAGCCCCTCTTATAGCGTTGTTAGTTGCAAGTGAAGATTGAAGTTTGTACCTTGTTGGTACATGGTTATGTTGTTCCTTGTTGGAACATGTTTACTTGTTGGGATATCACAATATATCTTATTTAATTAATGCATCTATATACTTGGTAAAGGGTGGAAGGCTCGGCCTTATGCCTGGTGTTTTGTTCCACTCTTGCCGCCCTAGTTTCCGTCATATCGGTTATGTTCCTGCATTTTGCGTTCCTTACGCGGTTGGGTTATAATGGGAACCCCTTGACAGTTCGCCTTGAATAAAACTCCTCCAGCAATGCCCAACATTGGTTTTACCATTCGCCACCTAGCCTTTTCTTTTCCCTTGGGAGTCGTGCTCCTGAGGGTCATCATTATCTTAACCCCCCTCGGGCCAGTGCTCCTCTGAGTGTTGGTCCGATCGAGTAGACTGCGGGGCCACCTCGGGGCAACCCGAGGGTTGGTTTTACTCATAGGATGTCTCATCTGAGTGTGCCCTGAGAACGAGATATGTGCAGCTCCTATCGGGATTTGTCGGCACATTCGGGTGGTGTTGTTGGACTTGTTTTACCATTGTCGAAATGGCTTGTAACCGGGATTCCGAGTTTGATTGGGTCTTCCCGCTAGAAGGAATATCCTTCGTTGACCGTGAGAGCTTGTGATGGGCTAAGTTGGGACACCCCTGCAGGGATTTGAACTTTCGAAAGCCGTGCCCACGGTTATGGGCAGATGGGAATTTGTTAATGTCCGGTTGTAGAAAACCTAAAGTTGACCTTAATTAAAATACATCAACCGCGTGTGTAACCGTGATGGTCTCTTTCCGGTGGAGTCTGGGAAGTGAACATGGTGTTGGAGTTATGTTTGATGTAGGTTGTTCTAGGATCACTTCTTGATCATAGTTTCTCGATCGCGCTTTGCCTTCTCTTCTCGCTCTCATTTGCGTATGTTAGCCACCTAATATGCTAGTCGCTTGCTGCAGCTCTACATCATACTTTTACCTTACCTTAAGCTTAAATAGTCTTGATCGTGAGGGTGTGAGATTGCTGAGTCCCCGTGACTCACAGATACTTCCAAAACCAGTTTGCAGGTGCTGATGATACCGTGCAGGTGACGCAACCGAGCTCAAGGAGGAGCTCGATGAAGTTTGTGTTCGCTATGTTGTTCCGTTTCCAGTTGATTAGTAGTGGAGCCCAGTTGGGACGATCGGGGATCTGTGTAGCATTTGGGGTAGTCTTCTTTTATTTTGGTTCCATAGTCGGACCGTGATTGTATTTGGTTGATGTAATGCTTTATTCATGTAATTGTGTGAAGTGGCGAGTGTAAGCCAACTATGTATCTCTTTCCCTTATGTATTACATGGGTTGTGTGAAGATTACCTCACTTGCGACATTGCTTTCAATGCAGTTATGCCTCTAAGTCGTGCTTCGACACGTGGGAGACATAGCCGCATCGAGGGCGTTACACGTAGTTTCCTTCTTCTTTGTTAAGTCATAGGAACCACCGTACTGTTAAGTGGGGTCCAAGTGAATATAGTTAGAGTGACTGAAGTGATGGTCAACCAAATACTATGTCTTCGAGCGAAGACAATGAGAGCAAATCTTATCTAGAGCTGGATGAGTCAGCTTTACTTGTAGCCCAAGTCAAGCTGCAGCGTGTGTTTGAAATCTGAGCATTGGACATGTGTCGGTTCCTTAGTGACCCAGGGTCATTTCGGAAAAATCAGGTCGGGTCGCCTCCTGGCTATAAATAGCCCACCCCTACACCGTAAATTGGTGTCTACTCAGAGTTAGTGCACGGTTTTTGTCGTTTGAGAGCAACCCACCTCCGAAGCATTTGAGAGAGATATCGTTGCGAGGACAAAGCCCTAAACACCCAGAGCCAAAGAGTGTTAGGCGTCACTGAAGTCTTTCTGTCTGCGTGACCTGAAGACTTGTTACACTTGAGGACTGTGAATCCTCCAGCCGGTTAGGCATCGTGTTCTGAGCATCCAAGAGTCATTGTGGATCGCCGGTGAATTAAGTTTGTGAAGGTTTGGAAGTCTACCTTGAAGACTTACCAGAGTGATTAGGCGAGGATTGGGTGTCCTTAGCTCAAGGGTAATAAGGTGAAGACGCGATCTTCTGAGTTGAATCTCAACCTCCCTAACCAGACGTACAGTTGTCACAGCAACTGGAACTGGTCTACCAACTCCTTGTCTTCACCAAGCAACTAGTTATGTCCTTCGCTTTCCTTTACTATACAGTTTGCCTTCCTAAAGTCATTGCATGCCTGTATGATCTGATTGACTTCACAAGGTGAAGAATGTTTACTATTTGGCTTCATACTATCTTCCATCATGATCCTTACTACCTAGTTGCTCATAGTCTTCGTGCTTTCACTTCATTGCAATCTTGACTATGGCTTGTCTAGCTTAGTCTACCTTCCGCTGCATCTCAATAGGTTCATTTCAACTATTTGTCTTCAAACCCCTCGTGTTTTGAAGACTTTCATAAAAATCGCCTATTCACCCCCCTCTAGTCGATAACTAGCACTTTCAAGACAAAACAAAGACCGAAGAACCAGGAGATTTGAAGAGCCAACATGCAGCTCAGATGGACCAAGGTTGAGCCGAAGGAGCAAGGCATCGGCAAGAGAAGGGCCTCCCTTTCCGGGCAGGTGAGTCCGACAAGGGGCGAGGCCACCACCAGAAGCGAGCAACCAAGGCTCCCTGGCAGATCCTGCCGGGGTCCACGGGGGCAGAACCGCCCCACCAACAACTCAAACATGACTCATGTCGTCAATCAGTGCGGTGTCAAGCCGCAAGATGATTAAGTGACAGCTATTCTCCACATGGCCGCCATTTCCTACAGAGAAGCCAGATGACACCCATCCTGCGACGTGTCAAGAGAGTAGATGTATAGCTGGCAAGATAGCCCGGTAGGCTTTGCCAGGCGCCCAGTGATGTGACACTAAGCAATGCATCTAATGCACCCTGTCAGCCTGCAGAGATAGGTATGTTAGCACTGTTTGCTATCATATCAGTGGATAATGATCACTTTGCCAGTGTGGTGACCCCCTAATATATAAAAGGAGGCCCATGACACTCGTAGGGGGGGGTAGAAGGTTGGAAAGTTGACAACCCAGGCCACCACATACACATAGTCGCTACAGGAAAACCTTGTCGGGAAAGTGTACTACGCACCACCACATCCATTCCTCCATCAATCCACTAAAGCAGGAGTAGGGTCTTATGCCTCGCGGCAGCCCAAACCTGGGTAAATCGATTGTGTGCTCCCTGCCGCGCTGCCGTATGCTTGTCTGCTCTTTGTGCAACACGTCGTCCCCCTGCCGAACCAACAAGGGGCCACTCGGTCCCATAGGTGGCCGCGGAAATCCCGAAACAATGGCTGATTAAAGACGGCCCGTTAGGGTCGCCCATGAACGGATGATTCTAGATCAAGCCCGTTTACGTCCCATAATGTTGTCTGTTATTGGCCCATGTTTGGCCAATCAATCATACGACCCGTAGAAATCCCATTGATGCTACGACCCGTAGAAGGGCCATTGTTTCTATGGCCCATAGAAGGCCCATTGTTTCTACGGCCCATAGGAGGCCCATGGTCACTAAAATAAATATGTAGCCCATGTTTATTGTGGCCTAGTTGTAGGATCGAAAGTAGGTCTAGAGGGGAGGTGATTAGACTACTTGACAAAATAAAAATCTAGCCTTTTCCCAATTTTATGTCTCGGCTAATTTTAAAAACTTAGCACAAGTCAAGCAATCAATATGCACATGCAATTCTAAGATTATAGCAGCATAATGTTAATCATTGCATATGAAGTAAAGGGAGGGGTTTGGAGTGGTAAACGCAATGTAGACATGGAGATTTTTGGTGTGGTTCCGATAGGTGGTGCTATCGTACATCCACATTGATGGAGACTTCAACACACGAAGGGTAACGGTTGCGCGAGTCCACGGAGGGATCCACCATGAAGGGTCCATGAAGAAACGACATTGTCTATCCCACCATGGCCATCGCCGATGAAGGACATGCCTCACTTGGGTAAATCTTCACGAACTAGGTGATCTCATTGCCCTTACAAACTCGTTGGTTCAACTCCATAATCTTGACGGAGGCTCCCTAGTGACACCTAACCAATCTAGGAGACACCACTCTCCAAAAGGTAATAGATGGTGTGTTGATGATGAACTCCTTGCTCTTGTGCTTCAAATGATAGTCTCCCCGACACTCAACTCTCTCTCACAGATTTGGCTATGGTGGAAAGATGATTTGAGTGGAAAGCAACTTGGGGAAGGCTAGAGATCAAGATTCTTGTGGTTGGATTGGAATGTCTTGGTCTCAACACATGAGTAGGTGGTTCTCTCTCAGAAAATGGATGGTGGAAGTGTAGGCACATTTTGATGGCTCTCTCACACATGAAGAGGAGGGTGGAGGGGTATATATAGCCTCCACACAAAATCTAATCGTTACACACAAAAGATCCAACTCGGTCAGACCGAATATGTGAACTCGGTGAGACCGGTTCAGTTCAAAATGTGAACGTTAGGGTTTTTGGTGGGACCTACATGATCAACTCGGTGGGACCGATGAGCTAGGGTTAGGTTAAAACCTCAACTCAGTTTGATCAATTACACAAACTCGGTGAGACCGATTATGTTAATAAGCAAACAGAGAGTTGGTCAAGCAAACTCAGTGGGACCGATCGCTCATTTCGGTGAGACCAAAATGTTATGAAGGGAAACAGAGAGTTTGCAATCCCATCTCAATGAGACTGAGATCCCTATCAGTGAGACCAAACTAATAATTGAACTTTATGAAATAATCATCTTGAAAGGATATTAGTTCAACGAGATATATGTTGTTATGAATTACCAAAACCACCCAGGGACTAGTTCCACTTTCAGTCTCCCCCTTTTTGGTAATTGATGACAACATATAGATCGAAGCTTCGACAAATGATAATAGGAATGAAATATATCGTCACTTTCAGAAGTATGTGATAAACAAGAGCCCCCCTAAATTTGTGCATTATTTATGATTTGTTTTTGAATGCAAATGCACAATCTATTAGGTTCATGGGTTACTCTTCCATGTCACATGCTATCGGATTTCGGGTTTCGGCAGACCCTTGAGGTTCGAACACTGGGGTGCACGCGGAGATTTCGCCTTCTACCTACCTGCACCCCTCCGCCTCGCTAAAATCTAAGCTATGGAACGAACAGCACAAGAGACACAGGGTTTATACTGGTTCGGGCCACCGTTGTGGTGTAATACCCTAGTCCAGTGTGTGGTGTGGTGGATTGCCTCTTGGGCTGATGATGATGAGCAATACAAGGAAGAACAGCCTCGTGAGGGTCTGTTCTTGGCTGGGGGGATGAACTGCTAGGAGGAGTTCAGTCACCCTTCTCTCTCTCTCTCTTCTCGATTCTCTCTCCCTCTACCCTGGGGGTGGCTAGTCCTATTTATAGGCAAAGGCCCTGGGCCTCCTCCCAAATATTGAGCGGGAAGGGCGCCAACAATTGGCCATTTTGAAGGGGGACATCTGGTACACTTATCCTGACTAAAGTTGGTCCTCGCCTGCCAAAGGCTCTGGTGGGCTGGTCTTGGTCTCGCCTGCCAAGGGCTCCACAATGACTTCCTCCCTGCCGTTGGGCTGGTCTTGGTCTCGTTGCACCGAAACGGGTGCCTTTGCTTGATGCTCTCGCCTGCGCTTGCTCATTTTGCACCAAAGAGGAAAGGAGGACACTGCGCGGGCTGGCGCCCGCCTGGCACCCTTGGTCGTCATGGCTTGCTTCACGGGCACATCGTGAGGTACCCCGCCTTGATCTCTCCGCCTCCTTGCGAGCCAGCCTGATGAGGCCGTGCCTGAGGAAGCTCTGTGTCGTCCACCCCGCGAGGCTTGACCCCTCGCGAGGGTCTTGGGTCTGTGTTGATGAAGATGGGCCGTGCTGGGCCCCTCCTCGAGCCACGCCGCAGGCCGCAGGCAGGCAAGTCTGGGGACCCCCGTTCCCAGAATGTTGACAGTACTCCCGGTCCCAAGGCGCACCCGGACTTGGCCGTGCAGGGAGGCGAAAGGGCAAGTGCGAAGCGCCACGGGCCCTAACAGCCTGTGGCCTTGGGCGCCGCGTGGCGGTTGATTAGACGTGGGCATCTCCACTTCCCCACGGTGCCTCGGCAACTGCACGGATTGGACAAGTCCCTGCATGCAAAGCGGGTCATGATTACCTGCGATCGTGGGGGCCGACGGTTGGCCCTTGCCGGTTATAAGTACGGATCGACGCGCGCCCTTCCAGTTCATTCCCCCTTGCTTCTCCTTCTTGTTCATGGCCCCGTCGAGGAGGTTCTCGGCCGCAGAGAAGGGGAAGGCTCGCCAGGTTGAGCCTGCCTCTCCCCCGCCCAAGCGCGGCCGAGGGCGCCCTCGAAAACATCCTGTGGCCACCACGGCAGCTTCCCGCGATCGTGGAGACGATTTCCAGCACGGTGGCGGGCGGACTGCTGCGGCCGGGGGGCGCGCTTCGGTCGCGCATTCCCCTAGGCCGCGCTTTCGCGCTGCAGAGGTGCTGTCGGAGTTCGTTGTGTGGTCGGCAGAGCCGACTAGCACCCGGCTTCAACTTCCTCGCTTCCTCCTCGGCGAGCTCCCGGCCGGCGCCCCGGGCGGCCTCTGGCTTCAGGCAGACGGCTGCTGCAGCCGGGCCTCATGGGCTTCACTGGAGGTCTCCGCAGCCAGGAGCCTGGCCTTAACCCGCGGTTGGCAGACGTTTGCCCGCGCGCGTGGCCTGAGCCGTTAGTGCACCCTGCACTTCAAGTTTGACGGTGATGCCACCCTCTATGTGAGGGTGTTTGGGGAAGATGGTTGTCGCGCAGGGTGCTGCCCTGAGGACGACGACTGCGGCCAGGAACCCAGCCCCGGCAATGAAGGAGAGGACAGCACTCGCGTGATTGGCGGCGCTCAGGGTTCCCCAAGCTTCATCGGTTCTTCTTCAGGCGGCGACTCTTCTAGCGATGGCCGCGGTCAGCCTCCACGCCGTCGTACCTGCTTGGGAGGTGGTAACGTGTCTGCCCACCGTCGCGCTTCGGTGAAGCGCGAGAGGGAGTCTGCCTGAGCCCCGGAGGCAGCTCGAGTCTTCCCTGCAGGCCGGTGTGAGGCGAGCTGCGCCTGATTTGTTCTTTCTTTTCCTTTTTCCTGCGTAAAAAGGCAGTAGCGTGGAGCCCCGTGGGGGCGTGTTTGGGTTATTGTTGTTAATCATCGCTTTGCTTCTTTTATCGTGCCTTCCGGCTACGTGCCTGCACATGGATAGTTCCCGGCCCTAGCCGTGGGGGGGGGCGACCGACCCAGGCCCTATGTTCGTGTCGCGGTGCCCGTGGGGCACAGACTGGAGGGGTGCTCCTGTAATGGACCCAGGTCATGAAACCTTTGAACGACTAGGACAGGAACACTCGCGAGGGCGCTCAGCTGCCCCCCTCGCAAGGCCTTGCATAAGAGAAATCGAGGCAGGAGAGTGAAAAGTCGAAGAACCACAAGCCAAAGACGGCAACAACTTCAATAAAACTTCGAATGAGAATGAATAAGCCAACTGCGGAAAGCAAATGAAAAAGCCGCGTCCGGCACCTAATCTAGTCTTCGACGTCTTCTCACCAGCGCGGAGCTAAGTGCTGCCACTGGGCGTGGGAGGGAGCCCCAGGGCTTGAGGCCAGCGCTCCTGAAACTCCGGGGCGTGTACAGCCCCAACTCATTATTACGTGAGAGTGTCACGGGCGGCGAGCTTCACAGGCGTTGGCCTTCTTCACAGGCTCCGGGCCTTTCTTGGGGGAAGCAGGCTTCATGGGCATTTGCCCTCTTCACAGGCTCCGGGCCCTTTCCAAAACGCGACAGCTTCACAGGCATTCGCCTTCTTCACAGGCTCTGGGCCTTTTCCAAAACGCGCCAGCTTCACAGGCATTCGCCTTCTTCACAGGCTGTGGGCCTTTTCCAAAACGCGATAGCTTCATAGGCATTCGCCTTCTTCACAGGCTCTGGGACTTTTCCAAAACGCGACAGCTTCACAGGCATTCGCCTTCTTCACAGGCTCTGGGCCTTTTCCAAAACACGACAGCTTCACAGGCATTCGCCTTCTTCACAGGCTCTGGGCCTTTTCCAAAACGCGACAGCTTCACAGGCATTCGCCTTCTTCACAGGCTCTGGGCCTTTTCCAAAAAGGATAATCTTCACAGGCATTCGCCTTCTTCACAGGCTCTGGGCCTTTTAGGGGTAGAACCTCCGGAGGTGCTGGATGTTCCATGCGTTCTGGACCGGCACCCCCTCCTGAGTCTCCAAGCACGCGGAGCCGGGCCTAGAAACATGAACAACCTTGAACAGGCCCTCCCACATGGGAGAGAGCTTGTGCAGTCCCTCCCTGGATAGAACCCGCCTGAGCACGAGGTCTCCTACCTCGAGAGTTCTGGGGCGGATGTTTCGGCAGTGATATCGTCGCAGTGCTTGTTGGTACCTCGCCGCTCGCGGCGCGACTTCTTGGCGACATTCCTCCCCCAGCACGAGGTCCATCCCCCGCATGGCATCCTGCTGCGCCTCGTCGAACGCCAGGACCCACGCGGAGCGACATATGACCTCATGAGGGAGGACCGCTTCGGCTCCGTAGACCAGGAAGAACGGGGTCTCTCCAGTCGGCTTGGTCGCGGTTGTGCGGATGGACCACAACATGAACTAAAGCTCGTCGTACCAACCTCTGCCGCAGGCCTCCAGCTTCTTCTTGAACGTCCTGGTCTTGAGGCCCCTCAGGACCTCTGCGTGGCTCGCTCGGCCTGACCGTTGCTTCGGGGGTGCGCCATCGAAGCGTAGCATATCTGTGTTCCAAGGTTAGCACAGTATGTTTTGAAGAGGTTACTGGTGAACTGCGAATCGTTGTCTGTGATGATGCGGTTCGGCACCCCGAACCGGCTCACGATGCCCCTAATGAACTTGACCGCGGAACCCGCGGGGATGGTGCGGACGGCCTCTACTTCAGCCCACTTGGTGAACTTGTCCACGGCGACGTAGAGGTAGCGGTAGCCCCCTGGCGCCTGAGGAAACGGGCCCAGGATGTCCAGCCCCCAGATTGCGAATGGCCACGAAAGGGGTATAGTCTGCAGGCCTCCTGTCGGCTGATGGATTTGCTTGGCGTGGAACTGGCAGGCCTCTGAAGCTTTCACCAGTTCGACGGTGTCATTGAGTGCGGTGGGCCAATAAAACCCACCGCGGAACGCCTTGCCGATGAGGGTCCGTGATGATGAATGATGTCCACAGTCTCCGCCGTGTATATCTTCCAGCAGTTCCTTTCCTTGCTCCCTGGAGATGCAGCACAGGGATACATCGTTTGGTCGCTTCCGGTAGAGCTCTCCATCCTTGATGCAGTATGCCGTGGCCTGCCGTGCCACACGCTCCGCTTCCTCCTCCTTCTCCGGCAGGGTCCCTTGTGTTAAGTAACTCCGGAGCTTCGTGATCCAGCACCCCTCCTGAGGTTCCATCGTCAGGAGCAGGCGTGCTCCTGAGGCTGGGCCATAGACCGGGGCTCCTGAGGCAGGTGGTTGGGGGAGCTCCTCCCGAGACTGAGCCGTGTTTGACAATGACAGCAGGGCTGAGGGCTTGAAGAGCCGCTCCTCGAAGACGCCAGGCTCCTGAGGTAACCGCCTGGACGCCCGTTTGGCGATGTTGTCGGCCTCCTGATTGGTGCCACGGGGCACATGCTGCAACTCCAACCCCCAGAACTGCTTCTCCATCCTGCGGACCTCCGCAAGGTAGGCTTCCATGTGCTCATCTTTCGGCTCGTACACCTTGTTGGAGAAATTGACAAGGAGCTGCGAATCGCCCTTGATGGTGAGGCGTTTCACCCCCATGGTAGCTGCGGCCTTCAAGCCCGCTATTAAACCTTCATACTCCGCTATGTTGTTGGAGACATTTTCACCTTGCTGGAAACAGAGCTGTACAGCGTAGTAGAGCTTGTCCTGAGTGGGCGATATAAGCACCGCCCCAGCCCCGGCGCCATGTCTGGAGAACGCCCCATCGAAGTACATGACCCAGCCTTCTGGCGCCTCGCTTCTCAGGGAGAGGGACCGATCCTTGTCGGCCTTGAGGCCTGGTGCATCCGTCCATTCTGCCACAAAATCCGCTAATGTTGCTCCCTTGATGACTCTGGTCATGCTGAATTCGAGCTGAAACGCTTGCAGTTCTATGTTCCACTCAGCGACCCTTCCAGCTGAGTTAGGGCTCCTGAGCACTCTCTCCAGGGGGTATGACGAGACGACCTTGATGGGGTGACCTTGAAAATAGTGCCGCAGCTTGCACGAGGCCACCAGTAGCGCGAGGAGGAGCTTCTGAGGCATGGGGTACCGTGCCCTCGCGTCCGGCAACACCGTGCTGACAAAGTACACTGGGTGCTCAATGAGGTTGGGTGTGTCAGTGCTGGTGGCGCCCTCCGAAGACCATGGCGCCTCCTGAGGCGATGAGGCCTCCTAAGGCTGGCCATCTGGGAGAGGGGCCTCTTCCGCCTCCGGTGCACTCCTCTGCAGCGGCTGATCCTCCTCAGCCGTGGTGGCAGTTTTTGTGGGCCTTCCTTGTTCCTGTTTTGCCTTGTCCCGGGCTTCTACTATGTTTTGATTCGACGCTCCTCCCTAACCGCCACCAGGGTTGCGCTGGCGGAGTAGGGAGTGGCGGCGAGGTAAAGCACCAGGGGCTCTTGAGGGCACGGGGCCACCATGACCAGAGGGCTGGTCAGGTATCTCTTGAGATCCTGGAATGCCTTGTCGGCCTCTTCAGTCCATTCAAAGGGCCCCTTTTTCTTCATTAGCTGGAAGAAGGGCAGCGCTCGCTCCCCCAACTTGGAGATGAAGCGCCCCAGCGCGGTCACGCGCCCAGTGAGCTTCTGCATTTCTATGAGGGTCTTTGGCGGGCTCATGTCCTCGACCGCCTTGACCTTTTCCGGGTTAGCCTCGATGCCTCGGTGGGACACGAGGAAACCCAAGAGCTTGCCCGAGGGGACTCCGAACACACACTTATCTGGGTTGAGCCGCAGGTTCACTGCGTTGAGGCTCGCGGAGGTTTCCTCCAGGTCTTGTATCAGGGTCCTGGCCTCCCGAGACTTCACCAAAATGTCATCGACAGTAAGCCTCAACATTCTTCCCGAGCTACGGGCCCAAGGTGATGTGCATCAGCCGCTGAAAGGTCGCCCCTGCATTACGCAGCCCGAATGGCATGCATGTGTAGCAGTACACCCCACACGGGGTTAGGAAGATTGTCTTTTCGACGTCTTCTACCGCCATCTTGATCTGGTGATACCCAGAGAAGGCATCCAAGAAGCATAGGAGGTCGCATTCTACGGTGGAATCGACGATCTGGTCGATGCGGGGGAGCGGGAACGGATCTTGCGGGCATGCCTTGTTGAGGTTGGTGAAGTCGACACACATGCGTTCCTTCCCTCCCTTCTTTGGCACAACGACAGGGTTGGCCAACCAATCCGAGTATTGGACCTCGCGAATGACCCCAGCGGCTTCTAGTTTGCTAGTCTCTTGGACGATGAAGGCCTGCTTTTCTGTGGACTGCCGCCTTGCCTTCTGCTTCACAGGGTGCACGTTGGGGCACACGTTGAGGTGATGCTCGATTGCGCTCCTAGGGATCCCCGCTAACTGGTCAGGCTCCCAAGCGAATACCTTCTTGTTTGCGCGCAGGAACCTGACCAGGGCCTCCTCCTGCTCGGGCTCGAGGTTGGCGCCTATGGTGAAAGTGGCATGGGTGGACCCGTCCTCATCGACAGGTATCTGCTTGGTTTCTGCCTTGTCTTGGGTGAACAACTGTTTCTTCTTGGCGGGTGCAGCCCCCTTGGGCTCGGGGGTCTCTGAGTCGGCGGGCTGTGCCGACGCCGCCGTCTTGAAGGCGAGCTTGAGCACTCGTAGCGCGTCTCCGGTGTCCCCGTGCACGGTGAGGACACTTCTACTCCCGGGCATCTTCATGAGGTTGTACGCCAGGTGCGTCGCGGCCATGAACTGGGCCAGCGCTGGGTAGCCGAGGATGGCATTGTAGGGGAGGCCGATGGGGGCGATGTCGAAGTTGACCAGCTCCGTGCGGAAGTTGTTGTAGGTGCCAAAGGTTACTGGGAGCCGGATCTGTCCCAAGGAGCTGGATGATCCGCCCCCAACGCCTGAGAAGGGCCGGCTGGGTTGCAGCCGTTCTAGGGGTATGCAGAGGAGGTTGAAGGCCTCAACCGAGAGCACATTGAGGCCCGCACTGCCATCGATGAGAGTTCTAGTGACGGCCACCTGGCAGAAGGTGGGGGTGCACAGCATGGGGAGCGCACCCGAGCAGGCCGAGTTGGAGGGGTGGTCCTCCGAGCTGAAGGCCAGGCCGGCCTTGGGCGCCGCCTGGTCCGGGAGAGCCCCCTGTCGTGTGGAAGCGGCGCTAACCCGGTGGATGAACGGCTTGACGTGGTGACTTGTAGGCAGCGCCTGCGAGCCGCCCAGGAGGGCCGTGACGACCGAGGGTGTTAGTGTAGTGTGGTGGGCGGGGAAGAGGCTGCGGAGCTCTTCCCAAGAGGCCACGGAGGCTGCCGACAGGTGGAGCAGCCATGCGCGCGGAGCGCCGGTGAGGGTCGTGGGGAGCCACTTGGCCATGACCCTATCGTACGCCAGCAAGAAGGCCAGCGGATCAGTCGCGTTGCTGCAGCACGGCAGCGTCGTTGGCTTGAACTTGTCCGGCCACCGTACCCGTTGCAAGGCTGGGGCCAGGGCTCGGAGCCCCTTGGCCCCCGTGCTGGCGCCGGCGCCCGGAGCGGGTGATGCGCTACTCATCGTGAGGCAGGTCGTGGCGGTGGCGGAAGGGAAAACTCCAGTGCACCCCTACCTGGTGCGCCAAATGTCGGATTTTGGGTTCCGGCAGATCCTTGAGGTTCGAACACTAGGGTGGGCACGGAGATTTCGCCTTATACCTACCTGCACCCCTCCGCCTCGCTAAGATCTAAGCTATGGAAAGAACAACACAAGAGACACAGGGTTTATACTGGTTCGGGCCACCATTGTGGTGTAATACCCTACTCAAGTGTGTGGTGTGGTGGATTGCCTCTTGGGCTGATGATGATGAGAAATACAAGGAAGAACATCCTCGCGAGGGTCTATTCTTGGCTGGGGGGATGAACTGCTAGGAGGAGTTCAGTCACCCTTCTCTCTCTCTCTTCTTGATTCTCTCTCCCTCTACTGTGGGGGTGGCTAGTCCTATTTATAGGCAAAGGCCCTGGGCCTCTTCCCAAATATTGAGCGGAAAGGGCGCCAACAATTGGCCATTTCGAAGGGGGACATCTGGTACACTTATCCTGACTAAAGTTGGTCCTCGCCTGCCAAAGGCTCTGGTGGTGACGATGGCTTGGGCTCCACAATGACTTCCTCCCTGCCGTTGGGCTGGTCTTGGTCTCGTTGCACTGAAACGGGTGCCTTTGCTTGATGCTCTCGCCTGCGCTTGCTCCATTTGCACCAAAGAGGAAAGGAGGACACTGCGCGGGCTGGCGCCCGCCTGGCACCCTTGGTCGTCATGGCTTGCATCACGGGCACATCGTGAGGTACCCCGCCTTGATCTCTCCGCCTCCTTGCGAGCCAGCCTGATGAGGCCGTGCCTGAGGAAGCTCTGTGTCATCCTCCCCACAAGGCTTGACCCCTCGCGAGGGTCTTGGGTCTGTGTTGATGAAGATGGGTCGTGCTGGACCCCTCCTCAAGCCACGCCGCAGGCCGCAGGCAGGCAAGTCTGGGGACCCCCGTTCCCAGAACGCTGACACATACATCTTGGTGGAGCGCTCCAAATGATAGAACATACATAACATGCACTCATCACCAAGACAAATATGATAGATCATACATAATAGATATAAGATAGCATCATTCAAGCATAGCATAATAAAGCGTAGGATGATCAACCACAGGATCATAGAAGTATCTCACACACAAGCACAAATATTGTAGCAAACACAAGCAAATAAGTAGCAAGAGAGACCAATAAAAAGCAAAACACACACTCTCTCAAAGCCTATGATATATACACTTTCTCCCCCTTTGGCAACAAGTTACCAAAAAGCTTGAAAATGCATAGTGCTATACGGCACTCTAAGCATGATCTCTGGGAGCTCCGGAGTGCAAAGATGGTGTGGAGAGAACAACATTTGCAAAGACTTCAGCTGATGTCTGAGGAACTAGAGGGGTTGCCACTGGAGGGGCAACTGAAGTTGGGGCTCCAAGAGCTGAAGTTGTGGCCCTAGTGTCACTCACTGGCACTGTAGCAGACCTCTGTCTTCTTGGCACCCTCTGATAAGCATTTGTGGTTGTCTTGTCACTCCTGTCCTCAAGGTCTTCTTATATCTTCTCAATTGAAGTCTGAATCTCAGTGACTTTGATATCCAAGTCATGCAGCTTTGTCTCAAAGATCCTCTCAAGGATCTCTTGATTTTGAGTCAGGGTAGCTAGTCCTTTCTCTATTTTCACTGTGGCCTCAAGCAGATAGTTGAGCTAGTCTTGATTGTTCTTGAGATTAATAGCTGAGGGATCTGGAGTCTTTGAAGCTTTTTCAGCCTTAGCCTTCTCTCTCTTCTCTTGACCCTCAACAGAAGTGGGATGTGAAGCATCCATCACAACAGTGTTATCCTCAAAGTCAGGCCTCAAGGGAAGGTGCTCTTTATCCAAAAAATAAGTGCATGTGCCCGTCTTAGAATTTATGAGCATCTGAATATGTGGAGCATAGCCACATGATCTCTTCTGGTCAGCTACAGTCCTCTTTACTATCTCTACTATCAAGGACATCACCTTGAACTTCTCTGGTGCATCAAACATATGCAAAAAGTTGATGGAGTGCCCTCTGATCATCCTGTGATCTCCAGACTTGGGCAATAAAGTGTGCCTGAGGATAGTGTTGATTGTTGGCAGCCCTGACAGTGGGTAATACACAGAACCAAACTTATGAGTTTCCAAGGCATCATCTGGAATTTCCTTGTACATGTGTTCCATGGAGTTGTGGTCTTTCCTTGGCTTGGCATACACATCAGTATCATTCTCTCCTTCTTCAGGAGCATTGATTAGCTTCGCCCACTTAGCAATTGAAGACTGATATCGTGTGCCTTCAGTCATCCAGACTATCTTGCCATCTGGGTAAAAGTGAGCTGTGGAATAAAACTGCATCACCATCTCATCATTCCACTTTGTTAGTTTCTGACCCACAAACTTGTCAACTCCATTCATTATGAAGCTCTCATGAACAGTGATCTTCATTGTTGTCAATGAACTTCCAATCGACCCATGTCATGTCACTAACAATGGGCTTCTTGTCCAGGAGGACAGTCTCATAGATATCCTGTTGTTCCTTGGTGTGGAACATGTAGTGTACAGCAGTCCTTCTTGTAGCATAGGGGTCTGTCTGCCCGCAAAGTCTGAGACCAGCATCTTTCCTTATCTTCATGTTCTCAGCAACAGGATGAGTGTCATCATGGTCTGGAATCTTGGGATTGAGCTTTCTAAGCACTTAGGCCTCTTCATCTTCTTCAATTTCAGGCACTGGCGCCTTGTTCTTCTTAGCAGCAGGTATGTTCCTAGTGCTTCTCTTTAGTGCAAACTGCTTTGGAGCTTGTGTAGAGGACTTGGGAGCAGTCTTGGGCTTGGATGGAGCAGCCCCTGACTTGATTGCATCTCCCATGAGCTTCTGAGCTTTGGGAGCTAGTGCAACATCTTCCTCTTCTTCATCTTCCTCTTCCTCATCAGATTGCATCGTCATAGATGGCTTTCCAATAACTCTAGCCATGGTCTTCTTAACCCTTCCCTTTCCCTTTTTGCCCCCAGTAGCCTCTTCTTCTATTGACTTTGAGATTTCAAGAGCGGAGGCCCTGGCTTTGGACATGGGCTTCCTTTGAGCAGGAGCCTTCTTCTTCATGCCTGGCTTGATGCCAGCAGCAGCAGCAGTTTGCTCTTTCTTGATCAACTTCTTCTTGGAAGTGACCTCTTCATCAACTATAAAATCTTCATCCTCAGAATCTGAATTTCTCTTCCTCCTTGTCCTTGTTGTTGCCTTGGGCAGGTTGCTTGGGGTGATTCTGCTACCCTCATCATAACTGCTATTCGAGGGACTAGTGGCCTCACTGAGATTTTGGTGCTCCTCAGACTTGTTCTGGCTGTCACTCTTGTCTGACATCTTTGACACCGAAAGCTGACCTGTGAATAGATAGGTTGATATGGAGTAGATGAGTATCACAAAGCACAACCATTTTGCAAAACAAATGAGTCAAAAACTTAGTTTTAGCTTTCTACAGAAAGCATTTCAGAGCTGCTGATATTACAAACTCGATGACACCAAAGCAGCTTTAGAGTCTAAACTCGTGAAATCGGTCAGATTGAGACACAGTTCAGTGACTCCGAGATGCTAGGGTTTGACAAAGAAAGTAAATTCGGTCACACTGATTCGTACACTTCGGTCAGACCGAGTAGTACATGTGCAATTTCCTGGGCCAAATCGGTAAGACCGAAATCCTAATATCGGTCGGTCTGAGATGAGTTCGACGGAAACCTAAACCTAAATTTTTGCATCAAATCTAATCTAACGGAGTTTTGCAGTGGATAGAGTCGTTTCAATCGTGGCAAGAATATTGGCATTAATCTTTGTGCTAAGAATCGGAGTGATAGATCACAAAGGGTTGAGTTCATACCCTAGCTTGGTGATGAACCCACTACGGTGACAATGGCGGCGAAGATTCCCATTAATGGCGGCGAACGCCAGCGGCAGGAGATCGCAGGCGACGAGGAGACGATTCGGACACCTCGAGTCGGCAGAGCTGGATAGGCGTGGGCAAAGGGGTTCAGAGAAATTTACAAATTTTCGACCCAGGGATATATATCCAGTCACTGTCGGTGTGACCAAGTAGAATGACTCGATGACACTGAGATGCAGAATCGCAAGCGGTTGGTGAAACTCGGTGTGACCGAAGGGTTCTAATCGGTAGCACTGAGATCAAAAACCTAGATCAACATAATGAACTCGGTATGAACGAATGGAATGGATCGGTCAGACCGAAATTCATTAAGAGGTTTTGGAAGTTAAGCCCTTGACAGATCGGCGACTCTGAGTGCTCCTCACCCGGAGGGTCTGAATTCGACTTGTTCAAACTTTGTGATGTAGCATGAATAGAGTTTGAGACGAGAAAACCATAGATAGCTAGAGGGAGTTCTTAGGCATTCTTGTCCATCCATTTGGCTAAAAGAAAAAGACCAAACAAGCAAAACAACAAATGGATGTCCTCGAATGAGAAAAACATGCAACCAACATGCTCACACGATCAGATAACAAATAAAATTTGGGAAAAAGCATGCACAAACACTCTAGCATCTATCAAGCAATTGGCGATGACTAGGTCATCTATATATGAGTATATTGACTGAGGAGTCAAATGAGAACATTTGATTGTAGGTCATACTCATCGTTTAAGAACAAGTGGGGTTACCACTTTTACATAAAGCATTGTTGTGTTCACACCATTAGAGTTGCTTTAGCTCAATTCTTAGAGCAAAGCTCCCCCTAGATGTGATATCCCCCCTAAGAGGGATGAACTAACCTTGGGTTTTGTCGATGATGACTTCATGTAGGTGTTGAAGATCTCGATGTCCATTGGAGTGAGTTGCACTTTCAATACCTACATGGGTTAGTCCCACAAGGAACATACAAGGATATCCATTGACATAGAGTGAAATCCACATGTGATGTTGTCCATTAAATCATTAGGTTACCTTGTCCCTTGTCTTACCAACAAGAGGGTTTGTGACTCCTTGAACTTGTGCAAGATGTGAAAGTTGATTACACTTGTCCTTGCCAAATGAATATGAGTGAAGTATGTTGGTGGAGTCACCCTCAAGAACTCTCTAGTTCTTCTTCTTTGGGATCCATGTCATCTTTATGGGAATCCTTGGGGTTGTAGTCGTACCTGATGAAGTAGAACTTAATGTAGTCTTGGGAACGCACTTGACCAAGGCCTTAAGAGCTTCTTCAAATGCATCAATTTCCTCCTGAAGCTCATACTTGCATTTTAGCTTGTGGTCTTGTGGTGGAAGGTCATCTTGAGCTTGTGTCCCTTTGAAAGAAGTGGGATCATACTTCTCTTGTTGAGGAACAATCTTCGCCTGGGGGTATTGATCTTCTTCCCACTCAACTCCATTGGCATTGAACTTGCGTTCAAAACCAACACCTTGATTCTTCTGGTGCCTTCCTTGCTTGCATACAATTTCCTCAAATTGCTTACTCCCGGCAAGGCTCTTGGAAACACCTTTCTCTATAATTCCCTTCAATAAGCTATTTTCTTGCTCAAGTGTAACTTGGCTAAGAGAATCATTAGTGGAATCAAGAGAACTACTAGAAGCAACAACATTGGATTTAACATGATTATTGTTACTACTAGAAGAAGAATCTTTCTTACTCTTGTTGCTAGATTTTAATTGTGGCATGTAAGTAGACAAGAGTAAACGCTTGGCAATGTAAGAAGAACTTTTATTACAAAGATCATCATTCATTGCCTTTAAGAACCCATGCTCTTGCTCTAGATTGAGCTTTTCAAACCGTAGCTTCTCATGAGTCTTTAAAAGCTCTTGATGATCTTATAAGGTAGTTTCATGAGCTAACTTAAGAGTGTTTAGTTCTTCAGTTAGATGCTCAATCTCCTTCTTATCATCGTCATTTGTTTTATCTTGATTAGCATGATTAATAGAAAGTTTCTCATAATTTTCATCACTAGAGTTATCAAAAAGTAAATCATCATCTCCTAGCTAATCATCTTCACCACTATTGAAATCAACATACTCAAGGTGTGATACCTTTGGAAGCCATGAATCATCTTCCAATCCCTTCATTCGGTGAGTCAAATATGTCATAGGAGTTGGATGACACAAGTGTGAGACCGGTAACACCTTCATCTTGAGTATATTCAGAGTCGGAGTGATAGCTTCTCTCGAAGTGGTTGTCAGAGTAGGAGCCGGATACCCATTCACCAACATGAGCTTGATTTCTTAGTCTCCTGTAGCTCTTTGATGACTTGTCCTTCCTTTCTGAATCCTTGGTTCTACGAGAGGATCTTCGTTCATAACGATCATCTCTACTCCTTCTTTCTCTTGGTGGTGATTCTTCTCTTTTGCTTCTCCTTTTAGGTGAGTCTTCTCTTATTTTGTAGGGAGTCGTACACTCACTTGAGTAGTGTTCGGGTCTTCCACAATTGTAGCAATTGCGACCACGACTAAAAGATCTTTTGTCATTGTAGGACCTTGACTTGGAACTTCTTTCTTTGCTTCTACTCTTGTAGAAATTGTCGAAGTTCTTCACCATTAGGCTCAATTATTCATTGAAGACTTGTTTCTAACTTGATGATGTAGGAGCGTCACATGAAGCTTTGTAAGCACCACTAGACTTGTTGTGAAGCTCTTATTTATCCTTGAGCGACATCTCATGAGCAAGAATTCTACCAATGACTTATGTTGGCTTGAGATATTTGTAATTGGGCATCATTTGGATCAATGTGCATACGGTATCATATTTTCCATCCAAGGCTCTTAGGATCTTCTTGATGATGAATCTGTCGGTCATCTCTTCACTTCCTAAGCCAGCAATCTCATTTGTGACGAGAGCAAGCCTAGAGTACATTTCAACGACACATTCACCATCCTTCATTTTGAACTTGTCAAGTTGACTTTCAAGCACATCCAATTTGGATTCCTTGATGGAGTTGGTACCTTCGTGCATATCAATCAAAGTATCCCAAATTTCCTTAGCATTCTCAAGACGGCTGATTTTGTTGAATTCTTCGGGGCATAATCCGTTGAAGAGGATATCGCAAGCTTGAGCATTGTATTACAACATCTTCAATTCTTCCACGGTAGCTTCACGATTATGTTCCCTTCCATCGAAGAATTCACCTTGCAAGCCAATACACACAATAGCCCAAATGGTGGGGTTATGTCCAAGAATATGCATTTTCATCTTATGCTTCCAACTAGCAAAATTAGTGCCATCAAAGTAAGGACCTCTACGGTGGTAATTTCCCTCGCTAGACGCCATACTCTCCTAGGTTGTGAAACCAAGGCTATGATCACCAAAGCTATGTAAATCAAGGCAAATGGAGACCAAAGCTCTGATACCACTTGTAGGATCGAAAGTAGGTGTAGAGGGGGGTGATAAGACTACTTGACCAAATAAAATCTAGCCTTTTCCCAATTTTATGTCTTGGCAGATTTTAACAACTTAGCACAAGTCAAGCGATCAACCTACACATGCAATTCCAAGAGTACAACACCGGAATGTAAATAATTGCATATGAAGGTAAAGGGAGGGGTTTGGAGTGGCAAACACAATGTAGACACGGAGATTTTTGCTTGGTTCCGATAGGTGGTGCTATCGTACATCCACGTTGATGGAGACTTCAACCCACGAAGGGTAACAGTTGCACGAGTCCACGGAGGGCTCTACCCACGAAGGGTCCATGAAGAAGCAACCTTATCTATCCCACCATGGCTATCGCCCACGAAGGACTTGCCTCACTTGGGTAGATCTTCACAAAGTAGGCGATTTCCTTGCCCTTACAAACTCCTTGGTTCAACTCCACAATCTTGATGGAGGCTCCCAAGTGACACCTAAGCAATCTAGGAGACACCACTCTCCAAAAGGTAATACATGGTGTGTTGATGATGAATTCCTTGCTCTTGTGCTTCAAAAGATAATCTCCCCAACACTCAACTCTCTCTCATGGATTTGGCTATGGTGGAAAGATGATTTGAGTGGAAAGCAACTTGGGGAAGGCTAGAGATCAAGATTCTTGTGGTTGGATTGGAATGTCTTGGTCTCAACACATGAGTAAGTGGTTCTCTCTCAGAAAATGAATGGTGGAAGTGTAGGCATGTTCTGATGTCTCTCTCACACATGGAGAGGAGGGTGGAGGGGTATATATATAGCCTCCACACAAAATCTAACCGTTACACACAAAAGAGCCAACTCGGTCAGACCGAATATGTGAACTCGGTGAGACCGATTCAGTTCAAAATGTGAACAATAGGGTTTTTGGTGGGACCGACATGATCAACTCGGTGGGACCGATGAGCTAGGATTAGGGTAAAATCACAACTCGGTTTGACCGATTACACAAACTCGGTGAGACCAATTATGGTAATAAGCAAACAGAGAGCTGGTCAAGCAAACTCGTTGGGACCGATTGCTCCTTTCGGTAAGACCGAAACGTTACGGAAGGGAAATAGAGAGTTTGCATTGCAAACTTGGTGGGACCGATCGCTCATTTTGGTGGGACCGAAACATTACGAAGGGAAACAGAAAGTTTGCAATCCCATCTCAGTGAGACCAAGATCCCTATCGGTGAGACCGAACTGATTAGGGTTTCTGGCTATGGCTATGTCAAGTGAACTTGGTGGCGCCAGATGAATCAAATCAGTGGGTCCGAGTTTGACTTTAGGTTTAGGACATATTTGGATTTGTGAAGATGGTTGAGGGCTTTGGAGCATATCACTAAGCATTTTGAGCAAGTAGACCATTAAGCAAGACCTCATCCCCTTTTAATAGTATTGGCTTTCCTATGGACTCAATGTGATCTTGGATCACTAAAATAGAAATGAAGAGTCTTGATCTTTGCCAATATTTGTCCTTAGCATTTTGAGGGGTCCACATCTCTAGTGCATGCCATGCCAATCATTGAACTTTCTGAATTAATCATCTTGAAAGGATATTAGTTCAATGAGCTATATGTTGTTATGAATTACCAAAACCACCCAGGGTTAAGTTGCGCTTTCACTAGTTTTAGAAAATAGGTTATTGCAGCCGCTTGCAAACCACGAAAAAAGAACTGCACTGACTACAAGCAAACAAATAAACAAGACAACAAGGAAATAAATAAGCAAGAAATTTACACCAGGCTATCATGGCTATTACACATATTACATCCACTAGGCATCAAAGTTCGCCACCAGTGCAAATATAGGGAACAAAGCAGCATATCACATATACTGGTTGTCAAAGTTGGCGACCAGTGCAAATAAACGCTACAGCAAAACAAGTCCAGAACTGAAACCACTTCAGAAGAGCTGAAGGAACAATATCCTGGGTACCCATAATGCTGGCAAGATGCTTAGCAAGCTTATTAACTTTCTCTTGTTTGGTGCTTAAATCCTTCAGCGCTTGTTGTTGCACCAGAAAGTATGCTTTTGAATTCTGTAGGGACTTCCTTAGTCCTTCGGCTTCCTGTCACAGCACATTTGATCGGTGTCCTTCAACTTGAAGTTGAGATTCAAAAAGACGAACTGATTCAGGCAGCGAGTTCGAAGAGCTTGTGCCAGCAGTAGTGGCCAGTAACTCGAACACAACATCAAGACATGACTTTTGGGTTGTCTCACTACCGTCAAGATAGTTTTTATCAGCTTTCTTGGAGACCAACAGGGATGTCTCACTATCTTGAACCTTATCTGCATTACTTCCTTTACCATTGCATAACGGGGTACTCTTCTCCAATATTTTGTCAGCATTCTAAAAGAGAAACAAGCACACACATCACAGGTTTACCATGTTGTATATGAAACTCATTTTGGTAAATCATTTCAGTAGTAAAGTGGACATGATAACAGCATGAAACAAACATATATCTATGTACCATGCTCACTGTATGGTCTATATCATTCTAGTTTTTGTTGCCAAATCAAGATAGAGACACAGTTCAAATAATATTTGTTTAAGACAAAGCAGAATAGACAGAATAAAATTGTGCGAAACTACAGAGCAATAACAACACTTGTAATGTGCATGACATGAGAACGTAACTGTTTATTCAATTGAAACTAAAATCAACAAAGAGCAAGTTACAACGGGAAACCAGTTAAAGAAATAGGTTTAAAACATACCTGTTGCGCCATTGGAGTTTCAATTCCATCTTTCAAATTCGTAAATAGTTGGTATGAGTAAATATAGTGGTGCAAGAGCAAAGGAGTATGAACCATAGCTACAGAACCTGACCTAAGAACAATTCTTCTTCTACTTTAAGCGTTGAGTTGGGGTTCAGAGTGGTGGTCCTCGTGCTTTGGGAACTGCAGTTCTCTTACTAACTGCTCGTGTTTGGGTGCTCTGTGGTGGAGACAGTGTTGTGTCAATTGGAACTAGGTTACTATCTACTGGAGTTGGGGTTAGAAGGCGTGTAGCTGGTTCTCTGTCCAACTGGGTAGGGGTACAATCTGCGAGACTCTGGGTTATGTGTGGTGGGTCTGTTTCTTGGGCAAGTACAACCGTGGTTCTATCTCCATCGACTGGTAGCACTATCTTTTTGAAGACCGTATTGTTACTCCCTTAGATACTGCCATTACCCTCTCCAATTCAAATGGCTGATAAACAAGAAAAGTAATTGAATGTACAGACATTGTATGATAGATAGGTGCAATGGATAGTGGGGAATAAAATAGGGCATGAAATAATTCACATTTATGTTGTCTAACAAAACAGGATAGCATGACACAATTTCACATATATGACAGCTAACTAAACAGGATAGCATGACACAATTTCACATATATGATGGCTAACTAAAAGGATGGAAATACATAGTTCTAAATATGATGACTATGTAAACATGATGACATGATATAACTATATAATGTGTTTATTAAATAGGTTGGCATGCCATAATTCACATACATGCCGCCTATGGAAACATGATAGCATCATATAATTCACGGATAGAATGACATAATTCAAAATATGATGACTATAAACACTAAATAGGATGAGATGATATAACTATATGATGTCTTTATCAAATGGGTTGGCATGCCATAATTCAGATAGATGATGTCTATGTAAACATGATGGCATGATACAATTCAAATATATGATTTATATACTAAGCAAGTAAGCAGATGGCAATCGCATATATAATGTAAAAAGTAAGCAATGCAAGACAACATATGCATGACATGAGTAATATAACCCTGCCAAGTTTGAGCATAGACCTTAGGGGAGAAATAGGACTAGTCATCTGTCTTTGAATCCTCCTCTGAGGAGCTACTTGTAACCAGCAAGATGTCTGCTTCGGAAGGTAGCATTGTCTGCTCTGAATACCTTGTTTTCACTCTAGATACTTCCATTACCGCTTCAAATGGCTAATGCACAGGAAGAGTAGTTGAATATACAAACATTGTCGATGAATGGAATACGTAATACAAGAAAAGGATAGCATGATATAATTCACATATATGATGATTGGTTAAACAACATGGCATTGCATAATTCACATATATAATGCCTTGCAACAAGATAGCACTGCATAATTCACATATAAAATCTCTTGCAACAAGATGGCATTGCATAATTCACATATATGGTAATTAGACACTAAATAGGTGGCATTCACACAAAGCATGTCTAAACTAAGCAAATGGCATAGCAATGCAAGACACCATATGCACGATATGAGAAACATAACCCTACCAAGTTAGAGCATACACCTCGGGGGGGATAGGATTGGTCGTTTATGTCTGAATCCTCCTCTAAGGAGCTATCCGTAACCAGCAAGATATGTGCTTCGTATGATAGCATAGTCTGTTCTGAAGACCTTGTTTTCACTCTAGAATTTTCCATCACCGTGTCAAATGGCTGATGCACACGAAGAGTAGTTGAATTTACTAACATTTTTGACAAATGTAATACGTAATGGGAAAAAAGATGGCATGATATAGTTCACATATAAGATGCCTGGCTAAGCAAGATGGCATTGCAAAATTCACATATATGATGCCTGGCTAAACCATATGGCATTGCATAATTCACATATACAATAAAGAAATTAAACAAATGTCATTCACACAAAGTATGTCTAAACTAAGTAGATGACATATTTGATGCATAAAGTAAGGAATGCAAGGCACCATATGCATGATATTACCAACATCAGCATGCCAAGTTAGAGAGAAGACCTCAGGGGGTAAATAGGAGTGGTCTTCTCCTTCTGAATCCCCCTCAGAACAGTTATCTTCCTCTTGATTACAATCCGAAATGGGTGGAGGGGGGCTGCCTTTGCGCCCACCATGGAGTGACGTCTACATGAAATTTTATTGCCACACAAGGCTCATATCTTTTGCTCTACATGTTCAGTTCCATTGTGGACAATAACTGACACGCATAGGAATAAAACATAGTGTGATTATGTAAGGAGCGCATGCAGAAATCCAGAGTGATGGTAGAAACCTATGGATAGACCCAAAACCAATGATAGCAGGCAGATAATAACTTCAGTTAAAAAATACTGATAATGGCTTCTTTACTGTTTGCTTCCCACCCAACATGAAACTCATAGTAGACACCAGAGATTAACCAGATAGTAGACAAACACTATTGATTGCGGCCCCAATATGTACCCCACAACCATTTAAAAACTCAAGTTTGAGAATTAGTTTGGAGCTGACTCAGATTCTAATCAGTGAACAGGATGATAAAGTAGCATGTAATATTAAGGGATGCATAATGTAAGCAGGCATGAAAGAGTGCGACCTCTCTTGTGGACCCGTTTAGTCCTTGAGGTCATCTGCCTGGTTGATGATGGTAATGCAGTTGTTGTGGTTGCCGACGGCGGGGAAGAAGATCTGAGGCGGTGAAAGACAGTCTAGAGGACAGATACCTACTGTGGTAGACCCTTCTGTCATTGGAGCAGCTGAGCTGGGGTGGACAACGACGCAGCAGGAGCGGGACAAACCACACAAGGTTTTATTAGACAACTATCTGTAAGAGAAGTAATTCTGTAAGGACTCGTTTGAATTGGAGGATTCTAACAATGCAGGGATAGGAAATACACAGTAATAGGATAGGAATGCATGTGCAAAGAATTTAAAATCACAGGATTTCTGTTAATCTGGGTGTTTGGTTCACAGGAATTGGAAGGTCACAGGAATGCAAAGAAGCATTGTCAAATTAAGTAAAACCACAAGAAAATGTACAATTATAATGCTATTATGCTACTATCACTTAGTCTTGTTCTTCATGAATAGGAATTTGAAAAATAGGGCCAAGTGGATATTAAAATTCCTATGGTTTTTGTTTGATAGAGACACTAAAGGAACAAATCCTACAGTTTTCCTTCGCTCCATTCCTTTTAACCAAATGCATTAATAGTAGTACCATAGGAAACTTCCAAATTCCTATGAGTTTCCTACATGTTTCCTTTCAACCACTGGCAATTCTAGTAGGCAGACTTGAACAGGGAAAAGCCTACACTCAAAAAATGTTTTTGTGCTACTTCTACTACTTTGGACCCAGGCCATTGCCCTACTAGCTCAACTCCCAGGCCCATCTACAAATGCACAGCTCAAACACGCATAATCAAATAATGATGGCATTCAAGAGAGTCCATCACGAATAGCTAAGTTACCTGGTACCTCACTGCTTGTCATATAGTAGGAGAAACTAATCGTATTTCATGTTACTATGTGTGCTCAGTGGACAATACATATAACATGTACAGTAAAATGCGATGCAACAAGTGTACAACCTCTTTGGCGAAGCCATGTCGAACTCAACATGATTGGGTTGGTCGGTGAGGATGCTCCGGCTGATGTGGCTGTCGGAGGAGGGGGAAAAGATCTTAGGTGTCTAGAGTTGGAGCCGAGGGTACTGTTCCATTGTGGTGGAGGGTTTCGTTGTTGGAGCAGCTCCGGTAAGTTGTACGATAGCGAGGCTGAAGCAGGACAAGAGAGGCAACGTTAACCTGAGTGGAATCCTAATAGAATCTCCAAAAGATGATGTAAAATACATAACCACAAAGTGCTAGATGTAAAATACATTAGCCACTCATCTCTGAACTTAAATGTTGAAACTGAATTTAACTATCGAAACTGAATTTTATTGTCGAAACTGACCGCACTAGTAGCACAAAAGCAGTAGCAGCACCCAGAGCGGCAGCACGTGCGAGAGCCGAGGTAGCTGGTCATGTAGCAGCATCTCGGGTAGCAGCTGCAGGGGCTCGAGGGGGAGCAAGATCTGCTACTCATGCAGCAGCAGCGCGAGCAAGAGTAGAGCAGCATCACAAGTAAGAGCTAGAGTGAGAGCAACAATGCGAACAAGAGCAAGAGCAAGAACAGACCAGGCAAGGGACGAAGAGCAAGAGCAGAGCAGTAGCGCGAGAGCCAAAGCAATGACATCTCCTACCGATGTGGACGCCACCGCCGAGGGAGCAACACCGTGGAGGTGGCCGGCGATGCCGCCATGGATGGAGCTGCGCCATGTCAGCTCGGGACCGAGCGTCAGCAGCACCGTGAGATCGAATCAACAAGAAAATGAAGCGATTAGTGTAGAACCTCTTTGGTGGCGCCGATTAGTCCTCAGCTTCATCCAAGGAATCAGTGATGATGATGCTCTTCTAGTGGTGCAAGTGAAGACGGCGGTGTGGGAATGGAGGTGGCACGAAATACGAGGGGAACATCAGGGAAGCTCCTTGGAGGTGGAGGACGAGGTGGCTGAACCGGCGGGGCAACGAGATCGACGATGGATCCTCATCCGGTGCGGTGAATGAGGGACGTCGAGGTGTTGTTGTGGACGACATCATCGGGGAAGAGGCTCCGGTTGGGTGGGCGGACGGAGTAGGGTGTGGGGCTTCGCGGGTTTTTGTGGCCTCGATGTACGAATGGGGGGTGGAGGGGATGATAGGGGGAACTGATAACCCACAAGTATAGGGGATCGCAACAGTCTTCGAGGGTAGAGTATTCAACCCAAATTTATAGATTCGACACAAGGGGAGCCAAACAATATTTGAAGGTATTAGCAGCTGAGTTATCAATTCAACCACACCTGGAGATTAATTATCTGCAGCAATATGAGCAGTAGCAAAGTAGTTTGATAGTTTTAATAGTAGTGACAGTAGCAACGGTAACAGTAACAGTGATAGCAGTAATTTGTAGTAAGTTTAACAGTGATGATAGCAGTAGTAACTTAGCAGAAACAATAAGGATAAATTCGTAGGCATTGGATCGGTGACTTGTTGGATGATATTCATCATGCGACAGTTATAACCTAGGGCGATACAGCTCTAACTCCAATTCATCGATATAATGTAGGCATGTATTTTGTATATAGTCATGCGTGCTTTATTGAAAGAACTTGCATGACATCTTTTGTCCTACCCTCCCATGGCAGCGGGGTCCATATTGGAAACTAAGGGATATTAAGGCCTCCTTTTAATAAAGAACCAGAACGAAGCATTAACACGTAGTGAATACATGAACTCCTGAAACTACGGTCATCACCGGTGAAAGGGTCTATATAGTTGACTAGAGGGGGGAGGTAAATAGGCAACTAACAATTTTTATATTTTCTTTACTAATTTAAACTTTGCATCAAACTAGGTTGTCTAGATATGCAACTAGGTGAGCAACCTATATGATGCAAAAACAACAAGTAAACAAGCAAGCACGAGAGGTAACACAATATAAGCTTGCACAAGTAGAGTTATGAGATAACCAAGAGTGGAGCCGGTGAAGACGAGGATTTGTTACGGAAGTTCCTTCCTTTTGAGGGGAAGTACGTCTCCGTTGGAGCGGTGTGGAGGCACAATGCTCCCCAAGAAGCCACTAAGGCCACCATATTCTCCTCACGCCCTCACACAATGCGAGATGTCGTGATTCCACTATTGGTGCCTTTGGAAGCAGTGACCGAACCTTTACAAACAAGGTTGGGGCAATCTCCACAACTTAATTGGAGGCTCCCAACAACACCACGAAGCTTCACCATAATGGAATATGGCTCCGCACTAACCTCAACCATCTAGGGTGCTCAAACACCCAAGAGTAACAAGATCTCCAAGGGATTAGTGGGGGGAATCAAATTTCTCTTGGTTGAAGTGTAGATCGTGGCCTCCTCAACCAATCCCTAGGAAATCAACAAGTTTGATTGGCTAGGGAGAGAGATCGGGCGAAAATGGAGCTTAGAGCAACAATGGAGCTTAGGGGTGGAAGAGGTGGTCAACTCGGAGAAGAATACTCCCCTTTTATAGTGAAGGAACAAATCCAACCGTTATCCACCAACTCAGCCTGCGACAAGCGGTACTACGGCAAGGGCCCGGAGTACTACCGCGAAGCACTGTGGTACTACCGCTGGCACATCAGGGGCTAAAACTAGTCCTGAAGCGCTAAGGCAGGGAGCGGTAGAACCGCTGGCGCGGTACTACCGCGCCCCCCTTGCGATACTACCGCAAGGCAAGATTAGACTAGGTCGGGAAGGCACGGACATATAAAAATACATCCGTGGCAAGTTCCGCTGAGTTACGATCTATGCAAAAATCTGACACGGTACTACCGCAAGCCTGGAGCGGTACTACCGCGTAGGGCGTGGATGTAAAAAGTTACATCTGCCCCTACTTCTGCTCGTGCTATTGTGCAGGCCTGAGGCCATGGTACTACCGCCTCCAAGAAGCGGTACTACCGTGAGCTCCTGCGGTACTACCGCGCCCATGGCTGGTACTACCGCAGGGGCCTGCGGTACTACCGCTTTGAGGTGCAGTACTACCGCATGCCCCAGTTCAGCAACACTAGGAATCCTTCATTTTGCAGAGATACAGAGAGACGGAGGATGCTGCAAGGAGCCAAAGGAAAGGTGGTACAGAAAGGAACAGACGTGTACGTGATGATTCCATCCAATACTTTCCAACGCGGATCCCCCTCTTAATAGTACGGCTTTCCTACAACTCAAATCCACCAAAAAGAAACATAGAGAAATGCCATCTTCAATGATCTTTGAGAGGGACCAAATCGTCTTGTGCTTAGGCATGATATAACTGAAATGCTCATGCACATGATTAGTCCACAAAAGCATTGTCATCAATTACGAAAACTACTAAGGGATAAATATGCCCTTACAACCAGGAGTGGGCCTGGTTGTTGTCACTCCGGGGTTGCCGGATCATGACCATAGTAGGTGACTATAACTTGTAAGATCGGATCTAAAACATGGATATAATGATCAATTCATAAACGGTTCAGATCTGAAATCATGGCACTCGAGCCCAAAGTGTCAAGCATTAAGCATGGAAAAGTCATAGCAACATCAATCTAAGAACATAGTGGATACTAGGGATCAGGCCCTAACAAAACTAACTCGAGTACATGATGAATCCTATCCAACTGCTCACCGACCAGCGAGCCTACGAAGGAATTACTCACTCCCGGTGTGGAGCATCATGGAATTGGTGATGGAGAAGGGTTGGTTTTCACGAAGAACGAAGACCCCCCTCTCCGGAGCCCCAAACGGACTCCAGATCTGCCCTCCCGAGGAAGAACAGGGCTTGGCGGCGGCTCCATCTCGTGGATCATGATAATTCTCTATCCCTGATTTTTTTTCTGGAATAATGTGATTTTATGGTATCAAGGGGGTCATCAGCGGGCCACCAGGTGGGTACAACCCACCTGGGCGTGCCAGGAGAGGGGGGCGCGCCCAGGTGGGTTGTGCCCACCCAGGGGCCTCTCTCTGGTGGGTCTTGGCTCCAGAAATTATTATTATTGGTATAAAAAATCCTCGCAAAGTTTTGTTCCATCCCGAGAACTTTTATTTCTGCACAAAAAAACACCATGGCAGTTCTGCTGAAAACAACGTCAGTCTGGGGTTAGTTTCATTCAAATCATGAAAGTTAGAGTCCAAAACAAGATGAAAAGTGTGAGAAAAAGTAGATACGTTGGAGACGTATTTGCTTCCCTCAAGCAATTCAGTTGATAAGCTGAAAGTGAGAAAGAAAAACTTTTATGAACTCTTTTGCTCTTGTTTGCATAAATAAGCTTAAACAACACCCAGGTTTTCAGCCAACATTATAACTAACCATGTCAACAATAACTCTTAAAGATTGTAATGATTCATATCAATGACATAATGGGCTAGCGAGCAATAATAAGATATCTCAAACAGCAACATGTTGTCAAAACAACCATGATATAATATGAAAATAATGGTATTTCGCTAGCCCTTTCTGAGACCGCAAAACATAAATGTAGAGAACCTCCTAAGTTCAAGCAATGACTAAACATTGTAATCCATGGTAGAAAAGATCCAGTCATGATGCACCCAACATTAGCTATACACAATGCATAAATCATGACCGCTGTGCTCTACTCATTTTCTGACGCTTGTTTATAGAAGGTGGTGACACAACATAAAAGTAAATATGAAGTCCCTTCGCAGAGGGAAGCAGTGATTTGCAGAGGTGCCAGAGATCAAGTTTTTAAAACAGAGATAAATGATTATTTTGAGACATGCACCCTTCTCATTCACTTAACGACCATCAGTTATCAACATCTTCCATGCTAAGCATGCTAGTGGCAGTTCCCAAGTGGAAAGTAAAGGTTTTGACTCCATTGGGAGTTTTATTTGATTATTTCAGAGTTGAAATCTTTTTGTATTTTGCAGTTTAGGACTGGGCATCCCTATTACCGCCCATCTACTCGTGCGATGGCGAGTGAATAAACACTCGACCTGAGGATAACATGCTTAGCATCAAAGATATCGACCACCTCCTGTCATTCCATGAATGATCCAGGAACACAAAAAGGATAATTTTTAGAAGTTTTTAGAGGAGGCACATGCAAATTTACTTAGGATGACAGGGTAATACTGTATATAGGTAGGTATGGTGGACTCATCTGGAATAACTTCGGGTTCAAGGTTTTTGATGTACAAGCAGAATTCCCACTTAGTACAGGTGAAGGCTAGCAATTTAAGGCTGGGAAGTGGTCAACTAGAGAGCAACAATGACCATAACCTGGCATTGTGCATAAGTAACATCGGACACTTGCATGAGTAGGATATTATCACCATGAACATAAATATTATAGAGGCTATGTTGGTTTTGATTCAACTAAATGCATGAACATGTTGACGATGACATGTACCTAGGGTAGGATCATAGGCCTGACCTAGACATCCTACCCAAGGACACGGCCCTAGAGTCAAAGGCATTCAAAGCACAAGAAGAGAAACCGACTGAGTTATTGAGGAGTGCAATCCACTCGACCATCAACCTCACTCGGATACCCCAATTCCATTCTACCAAGAGAATGAGTCACTCGATGATACAAGAAATCACTCGGAGTAGAGAAGGCCTAATGTCACTCAGGATGGCAACGGTCATGCAATCACTATGTAGACTTAAAGATCATTTATACTCCTTTATTGCTGGCGTTATCAGTAACGCTCTATCTTAATGTACATTGAACCCTTTGTAACATGGGCTGGCTGGAGTCCTGGCGCACTCTATATAAGCCACCCCCTTCACTGGCACAAGGGTTCGCACCCCCTGTAACTCTCGCGCACAATCCACTCGACCTAGCCTCTGGGCACCGAGATGTAGGGCTGTTACTTCCTCCAAGAAGGGCCTGAACTCGTAAATCTTGCGTGCACAACCTTGCCGTAGCTAGGATCTTGCCTCTTCCTACGTACCCCCTATTCTACTGTCAGACTTACTCCCAGGACAGTTCGCGCCCACCTTGGGGCAGGTGTCTTAGCGAGTTCCGGTGAGGTTGCAATTTTCCCGATCTCCATCATCATGGTTTCCGGTGGCGGTTTGGCTGAGGGCCGTGAGATCCATCTGGCGTGCTCGTTTTCATCGCTGACGACTTCGCCTGGCTCCAGGAGCCCCTCCCTTGATGTCGAGACGCTCCCCGTCCACAGGGCGATGCACTTTAACGCGTGCGTCCGTGGCGTCCTTCTGCGGCAGCCGTCGACTCAGTATCGGTCGGCTCTCGCAGCTTCTTCGGTCCCTGCTGCTCATCGTCGCAAGCGATCTGGTCGATCATGACTTTAGCGGTGGGTAAAGCATATGGTGGCTTGTTAGTCGGCCACCCCTCAAGTCGCGGCAATCGAGCCTGACGAATCTCTCTACAGGCTATTCGACTGGCTCTGTCGAGACCCTGTCCGAGTGCGACATGAGTGAACCTGCGGCAGAAGTCCTGATGGTCGACACGCCGTGCAACCCACCTAGTTTCCGCCGCAGCGGCGGCGGCGATGGTGGCGGCGATCCATCGCGTGTTCACGAGGAATGTCATCCAGAGGCCCTCAATTTGCAGTACAGGGATGAGCTGCACCGTCGCAACGTGGAGGCGCTCCACACTCCCATCGTTGGAGAGACCTCTGAGGTTCGGGCCTTGGAGGTTGCGTGCCTGGCCACTTTGGCTGAGGACGCATGACTAGAGAACTTTCAGCATTCACTCTACGAGCACGCTCGACAACAGATCCCCGAATCCAGTCGATGACAACGACAATTGTTCCTGCCTGAACCTCAGGTATACCACACTCAAATTCAGAATCTTACAGCTGCATCCCGTATAGCAAAGTCAATTTAGCTGTCCCAGTTAGAGGCTGGAAGAGGTTTGATGCAGATCCGAGCGCTACTCCGGGCAGCAGGAGAGCAAAACACAGTCGTTTCTCAGTCTCGTAACAGGATCCATAGAAGGTCTATGGCGGCAGACACAGTCCAATCGGCTCACAGCCCAAGATCGCCTCTGCGGCGTGAGGGTCGTGGGCACCGCCAATAGTAGTACTTGGGTCAAAACCACGAGCAGTATGATCATCGGCTCGGCCGTGACGACCGCCGTCGAGTTCCTACGCCCCCTCTGAGGGGTGGATCGTACGCGCACCGGCAGTATGATGACATGCTCCCGTATAGTGATGAGCGGAGGGTTCCAGTCGACCCAAGAGAGCCTGGATTTGATGCGAGGTCAGTTTTTATACAAGGTCTGGTCGACAAAAACCGAGCACACAGAGAAGGGCTGGACAGAGACCGTCCGACTGGCAGGAGACTACATGTCTCCGGACCTGAATGCTTCAGCAGAGCCATCAAAGCCGCTGAGATCCCTCCGAACTTTAGGTTGGCAATAGGAGTGAGCAAGTTCACTAGTGAGTCTAAGTCGGACACTTGGCTAGAAGATTATCAAGTGTCTGTGTAGATTGACGGTGGCAATGATGATGTGGCCATGAAACATCTCCCCTTGATGTTGGAGCAGGGGCGGACCCAGGACAAAAATGACCCGGGGTCCCATGTCTATCACATATATGTGGATATCAAGTCATAATACATATAAAAGTACCACACTTAGCAATACAATATACCTAGAATATGATATGACCATGAATATGATTACCAAAGGTCCAAAATAAAGAATTCACCTCAAATATTAATTGATTGTAGGAAATTGAACAGTAAAGGAGAATCAAAGTGCCCAATTTGTGAATAAATTATAACTGGTGATGAGAAAATGCAGCACTTGATCTTCATTGCCAAGAAATCGAAAGAAATGAATCCACTTAGCAACTAGGTATACATATTAATTACAGTTATGTAATAAGTAGGTTAAAACCATTACCTTTCTAAATGGTTTCCTACGTTCTTTCATGGCCTCAAAGAGAACACAATTACTAGATCATTAGTAACCTTCATCATTTAGCTGTTCTCCACATAACAAATAAGGTTGTGCATCAAGGCGTCATCACCAAGACGAGTGCACAAATATGGCTTCACAATTCTCATAGCTGAAAAAGATCTCTCAAATGTAGCAGTGGCAATAGGAAATACTAGTATTAGCTTCAAAAGTCGATAAACCAATGGATATACAGTATGTTTCTTCCTCTGCATCATTTTTTGAGAGAGCTTAAACCAGAGGAGCGATCGTCTGCTCGGACATCAGCAATGTAGAGATGAAGGTGATGCCTAAGGTCCCTGAATTCTCCATCATCAAATTCTTTTGAATAAAGTTTATCTAGACTCATCAAATGTTCTAAATTGAAATCACGAAATGATTTATTTGGGCTCAAAGCCGCCGAGCACACAAGTAGTTCAGAATTTTTTGCAAAAAAAACTATGAATCATGTGTACACACATAACATGAACATGAATTGCAATTGCACGATTGTAAAATAAAACTTACATGACATGTTGCCAGTGTTTCCTATCGTCCTAGTCTCGTGGAGTATTGAAATATTTTTATACACTGACAACTACAATAGTTAAATAGTCTAACAACCAATACAATCAAAATTTCTAGTCTTATTCAGTAGCCCTAATTTCCTAGGTTTAGATAAACAAAGCCAGAATTGGAACATAATTTGGAAATTGCAATAGAGGCCGACACAGACTATAAGATACCTATTATTTGTTTCTTCACTGATTGGGGGAATTGGGGCGATCTGGTGATATGCGGTGACTGCAAGCACGGTGTACAGGTGCACTAAGCGCAGCGACGATTAGATGAACAGGCGAGGCGACAGGCGAAGGCGCGTACGTGTCAATGAATGATCCATTGATCGATCAATGTATGTACTAGGCCTTTTCCAAGGCGTCACGTGCTGCCTGTCGGCTGGGCCGTCTGGGCCCTAGTTGCCTAGTTGTAGCCTTTTGGTCTGTACGGGTGTCCCTTCAAAAAATTTAGGGGTGTCCAAGCCTACGCGGGCTCTATATGTATAAGGTAAGATGATTTTTTACCCGGTGTCATGGACTACCTGCTGGCCCAACATGGGCCCGCCCCTATGTTGGAGGGTTCGGCCAGGGCTTGGTTGAATCAATTGGTCCCTGGTAGTATATTCAGTTGGGAAGAGTTGGCCCCAGTGTTTGTCGGGACATTTGAAGGCACTTGCAAGCGGCCTGCAGGGCTGACTGAATTGCAGCATTGTGTGCAGAAACTGAATGAAACTTTGAGGGATTACATCCAGAGATGGACCACTTTACACCACACAGTGGAAAATGTGTCACCACACCAGGCTATTTGCGCCTTCAAGGAGGGTGTCCAGTACAGAGAGCTTAACCTGAAATTTGGTCGGATAGGAGATAAGACTCTGACTCGAATGATAGAGATAGCCACTCGGTATGCTAACGACGAAGAAGAAGACCGACTCCGCAATGGCAAGAACAAACCAGTTGCCCAGGACACCAGAGGAGGGAATTCCAGTCCGAAGCAAAAGCGTAAAGCCGAACCCGCAGGCCCTGATGAGGCCGCAGTGGTGACCCAAGGAAAGTTCAAAGGAAAACCTAAGGGGCCATGGGTACCCAAGAAAGTGAAGGATCAAGCAGGAAATGATGTGCTAGATTTGCCGTGTCATATATACACTAAGACGGATGAAGAGGGAAACCTGGTTTAACCCAAGCATACCATTCGACAGTGCCGACTCCTAATTCAGAGCTTCCGAGAGGTCAGCCTAGTGAGAAAGAAAAGGAATCTGATAAGGATGAAGACAAAGAGGGGGCGATGGTTACCCTAACGTCAATGCCACTTTAATGATTTTTGCTGACATAGAGAGCAAAATTCGACTGAAAGTTATCAACACAAAAGTGAACATGGTCGCTCTGGCGACTACCACATATCTGAAGTGGTCCAAGACTCCTATCACATTCGACCGGTCCGATCACCAAGCGCACGTTGCTACCCCCGGGCGGCAAGCATTGTTGGTCGACCCATTCGTTGGAGGCACCCGATTAACCAAGGTTCTGATGGATGGTGGTAGTGGTATGAACATTTTGTACGGTGAGACCCTCCGAGGGATGGGCATTCTGATGTCCAAACTCACCGAGAGCAACATGCGTTTCCACGGAGTCATTCCGGGGAAGAAGGCTGATTCACTCGGCCAAATCACCCTGGATGTGGTTTTTGGTGATTCCAAGAATTACCGCAAGGAAAAGTTGACATTTGAGGTCATGGACTTTCAAAGTGCCTACCATGCTATTCTAGGCAGGACTGCGTATGCTCGTTTCATGGCTCGACCATGTGACGTGTACCTCAAATTGAAGATGCCTGGTCCCAGAGGTGTGATTACTGATACGTCTCCAACGTATCTATAATTTTTGATTGTTCCATGCTATTATATTATCCATCTTGGATGTTTTCTATGCATTTATATGCTATTTTATATGATTTTTGGGGACTAACCTATTAACCTAGAGCCCACTGCCAGTTTCTGTTTTTTCCTTGTTTTTGAGTTTACAGAAAAGGAATACCAAACGGAGTCCGATTAATGTGCCAATTTTTGAAGATTTTTTATGGACCAAAAGAAGCGCCCAGAGTAAAATAGCTGGGCCAGAAGAGTCCCGAGCCATCCACGAGGGTGGAGGGCGCGCCCTACCCCCCTGGGCGCGCCCCTGCCTCGTGGACGACTCGTAGACCTCCGTGATGTGAGACCGACGCAAAAAATTCCTATAAATACATAAACCCCCAAAAAGAAACCTAGATCAGGAGTTCCGCCGCCGCAAGCGTCTGTACCAACCCAAAACCAGTCAGGACCCTGTTCCGGCACCCTGTCGGAGGGGGGAATCATCACCGGTGGCTATCTTCATCATCTCGGCGCTCTCCATGACGAGGAGGGAGTAGTTCACCCTCGGGGCCGAGGGTATGTACCAGTAGCTATGTGTTTGATCTCTCTCTCTCTCTCGTGTTCTTGATTTGGCATGTCTTGATGTACCGCGAGCTTTGCTACTATAGTTGGATCTTATGATGTTTCTCCCACTCTACCTTCTTATAATGGATTGAGTTTTCCCTTTGAAGTTATCTTATCGGATTGAGTCTTTAAGGATTTGAGAACACTTGATGTATGTCTTGCGTGGGATACCCTTGGTGACAATGGGGTATTCTATTGATTCACTTGATGCATGTTTAGGTGATCAACTTGCGGGTTCCGTGACCTTGGGAATCTATGCATAGGGGTTGGAACACGTTTTCGTCTTGACTCTCCGATAGAAACTTTGGGGCACTCTTTGAAGTTCTTTGTGTTGGTTGAATAGATGAATCTGAGATTGTGTGATGCATATTGTATAATCATACCCGCGGATACTTGAGGTGACATTGGAGTATCTAGGTGACATTAGGGTTTTTGTTGATTTGTGTCTTAAGGTGTTATTTTACTATGAACTCTAGGGCTGTTTGTGACACTTATAGGAATAGCCCAATGGATTGATCGGACAGAATAACTTTGAGGTGGTTTCGTACCCTACAATAATCTCTTCGTTTGTTCTCCGCTATTAGTGACTTTGGAGTGACTATTTGTTGCATTTTGAGGGATAGTTATATGATGTAATTATGTTATCCTCGTTGAGAGAACTTGCACTAGTGAAAGTATGAACCCTAGGCCTTGTTTCAACGCATTGCAATACCGTTTTGCTCACTTTTATCATTAGTTACCTTCCTGTTTTTATATTTTCAGATTACAAAAACCTAAATCTACCATCCATATTGCATTTGTATCACCGTCTCTTTGTCGAACTAGTCCACCTATACAATTTACCATGTGTATTGGGTGTGTTGGGGACACAAGAGACTCTTTGTTATTTGGTTGCAGGGTTGTTTGAGAGAGAGATCATATTCATCCTACGCCGCCACGGATTGATAAACCTTAGGTCATCCACTTGATGGAAATTTGCTACTGTCCTACAAACCTCTGCACTTGGAGGCCCAACAATGTCTACAAGAATAAGGTTGTGTAGTAGACATCAAGCTCTTTTCTGGCGCCGTTGCCAGTGAGGTTAGCGCTTGAAGGTATATCTTTAGATCTTGCAATCGAATCTTTTAGTTTCTTGTTTTATCACTAGTTTAGTCTATAAAAGAAAACTACAAAAAAATGGAATTAAGGTTGCCTCATATGCTTCATCTTTTTAATGTCCTTCGTGAAAAAAGGATTCCGATAATTGTGCCAAAGTTTTAGAAGAAGAATGTAGTAAAAATGGCACTAAATCTTTGGATGATGAGCATGATTGCAATGTTTTAGTATGAATTCTTTGAATATCCATGATGCTAATGATATGCAAAGCCACAAGCTTGGGGATGCTATGTTTGATGAAGATGATATTTTTTGTCCCCCAAGTTTTGATGAGAAAATCTATTATGATGAAATCATCCCTCCTATATATGATGATTATTGTGATAACATGTATGCTATAAATAATAATGATATCCATGAAACTTATCATCATGATTTTAACTTTCAATTGGATTATACCTCACATGATAGTTATTTTGTTGAGTTTGCTCCCACTATTATGAATGAGAAGAATTTTGCTTATGTGGAGAGTAATAAAAATTTTATGCTTGTAGATCATGAAAAGAATGCTTTATGTGATGGTTATATTGTTGAATTCATTCATGATGCTACTGAAAATTATTATGAGACAGGAACATATGCTTCTACATATTGCAATAATATCAAGTTTCCTCTCTATGTGTTGAAAATCTTGAAGTTTTGCTTCCTTTACCTTCCTATGCAAGTTGATTCTTGTTCTCATAAGTTGTTTGTTCACAAAATCCCTATGCATAGGAAGTGGGTTATACTTAAATGTGCTTGTCATATGCTTCATGATGCTCCCGTTATGTTTTAGTTCTTATCTTTTATGTGAGCATCATTGAAACTATCATGCCCAACTAGAAAGGCATTAAAGAAAAGTGCTTGTTGGGAGACAACCCAATATTTACCCCTACTGTTTTTATGTGTTCACATGATAAAATCTACTGTAACAATCATGTTTTATAGCTTTTGTTTCAATAAAGTGCCAAGTAAGACCTTTGGGATGGCTTATGGTGATAGTTGATTTGATCTTGCTGAAAAACAGAAACTTTTGTGCCCAGGAGATCAGTTTTCATTTCAACAGAAGCACGATAAATATATATTCTTTTTGAAGAGGATTAATAAACAAATTTCCTAGGACTTCCTAATTTCTCTGAATTTTTGGAGTTACAGAAGTATTCGGGAGTTACAGATTAATACACACCATTCTTATTTTGACAAATTCTGTTTTCAATGCATATTTTGCTTGTTTTCTAGTTTCTATGTCTTATATTGCTTGATATAAAGTGTAGAAATGATATGGTATAATAGGAATCATGTGAGATAAATTATGAATCTTGTCTTGACAGTACCTAGGTGGTGATTTGCTTTCTTATACTAACGGAGCTTAGGAGTTTTCTGTTGAGTTTTGTGTTGTGAATTTTTCATGTTTTGGGTAAAGTTTTGATGTACTACGGAATAAGGAGTGGCAAGAGACTAAGCTTGGGAATGCCCAAGGCACCCCAAGGTAACATTCAAGGACAACCAAGAGCCTAAGCTTGGGGATTCCCCGGAAGGCATCCCCTCTTTTGTCTTCATTCATCGGTAGCTTTACTTGGAGCTATATTTTTATTCACAAAATGATATGTGTTTTGCTTGGAGTATCATTTTATTTTATTAGGATTTTATGTTATTTAGAGTAATGTTTTTCATATTTTAGTTGAATAAAAAGGTCAAGTATAGCCTTTACCATGCTTATTTTGCAACTCCATATGTTGTTGTTTTAAAAACAGAAAGTTTACTGTTATGTTTTGAATATTTGTGAATAGTCAGAACATGATAAAATCTTGAAAATTTTACATATAGAGTAACAACAAATTATCTACAGTGTGGTAATTTTTCATAATTTTTGGAATTAAAGAAGTATGATTCTTCTTGCATTCTTTACAGACTATCCTGTTTAGACAGATTGCTGTTATGATTACATTGTTTGCATATGTTTGCTTGCCTAATGATTCTATTCGATGATATGAGTATTAAATATGCAGAGGCATTTAGTATGCAATGTCAAATTATAATTTTAGTGATTTTCTACAGTAGAGAATGATAAGGTTTAGCATGGATTTATACTAACTTATCTCATGAGTTCTTGTTGAGTTTGGTGTGGATGAAGTTTTTAAGATTTAGGGAAACCGTGATATGAATGGAATTAAGGAGACACAAAAGCTCAAGCTTGGGCATCCCTAGTAAATATTTCAAGAAGTCGCAAGCATCTAAGCTTGGGGATGCCCCGGTTGGCATCCCACCTTTCTTCTTCAACAACTATCGGTCAGTTTTGGTTGAGCCTAAGTTTATGCTTCTTCACATGATATGTGCTATCCTTGCAATGTCATTTTATTTTGTTTTGCTTGCTGTTTAAATAAAGTACTTCAGATCTGAAATTTTATTTATGAGAAGGAGTCTTCACATAGCTACATAATTATTCGACTATCATTGATCTTCACTTATAACTTTCAGAGTAGTTTGTCATTTGCTCTAGTGCTTCACTTATACCTTTTTAGAGCACGATGGTAGTTTTATTTTTGAAGAAATTGATGAACTATCAGTGCTTCACTTATATTATTTTGAGAGTCTTAAACAACATGTTAATTTGCTTTGGTTATAAATTTAGTCCTAATATGATAGGCATCCAAGAGGGATATAATAAAAACTTTCATATAAAGTGCATTGAATACTATGATAAGTTTGATTCTTTATGATTGTTCTAAGATATGAAGATGATAATATTAGAGTCATGCTAGTGAGTAGTTGTGAATTTGAGAGATACTTGTGTTAAGGTTTGTGAGTCCTGTAGCATGCACGTATGGTGAACCATTATGTAACGAAGTTGGAGAATGAGATATTTTTTGATTGTCTTCCTTATGAGTGGCGGTCGGGGACGAGCGATGGTCTTTTCCTACCAATCTATCCCCCTAGGAGCATGTGCGTAGTACTTTGTTTCGATAGCTAATAGACTTTTGCAATAAGTATGTGAGTTCTTTATGACTAATGTTGAGTCCATGGATTATACGCACTCTCATCCTTCCACCATTGATAGCCTCTCTAGTACCATGCAACTTTTGCCGATACCATAAACCCACCATATACCTTCCTCAAAACAGCTACCATACCTACCTATTATGGCATTTCCATAACCATTCCAAGATATATTTCCATGCAACTTTCCACCATTTCATTTATTATGACACGCTTCTTCATTGTCATATTGCTTTGCATGATTGTGTAGTTGACATCGTATTTGTGGCAAAGCCACCTTTCATAATTCTTCCAGGCATGTCACTCTTGAGTCATTACACCTTCCGGTACACCATCCGAGGCATTCATATAGAGTCATATTTTGTTCTAAGTATCGAGTTGTAAGTAAATAAAAGTGTGATGATC
Source organism: Triticum aestivum (assembly GCF_018294505.1). Lineage (NCBI taxonomy): Eukaryota > Viridiplantae > Streptophyta > Magnoliopsida > Poales > Poaceae > Triticum > Triticum aestivum. The sequence continues at coordinate 287,535,590 of NC_057803.1, read as the reverse complement.
TTCATTATTAGAGCATTGTCCCATGTGAGGAAATAAAAAGGAAAAATAGAAAGGCCAAAAAAAGAAAAGGCCCAAAGAACAAAAAAAAACAAAAAAATGAGAGAAAAAGAGAGAAGGGGCAATGCTACTATCCGTTTACCACACTTGTGCTTCAAAGTAGCACCATGATCTTCATGATAGAGAGTCTCATATGTTGTCACTTTCATATACTAGTGGGAATTTTTCATTATAGAACTTGGCTTGTATATTCCAACAATGGGCTTCCTAAAATGCCCTAGGTCTTCATGAGGAAGCAAGTTGGATGCACACCCACTTAGTTTTCTTTTTGAGATTTCATACACTTACAGCTCTAGTGCATCCGTTGCATAGCAATCCCTACTCCCTCACATTGATATCTATTGATGGGAATCTCCATAGCCCGTTGATATGCCTAGTTGATGTCAGACTTGTTGGGGATCGTAGCGGAAATTTAAAATTTTCTACGGATCACCAAGATCAATCTATGGAGTCATCTAGCAACGAGGGAGAGAGGAGTGCAGCTACATACCCTTGTAGATCGCGAGCGGAAGCGTTCAAGAGAACAGGGTGTTGATGGAGTCGTACTCGTCATGATCCAAATCACCGATGATCCTAGCGCCGAACGGACGGCACCTCCATGTTCAACACACATACAGAGCGGAGACGTCTCCTCCTTCTTGATCCAGCAAGTGGGGAGGAGAAGTTGATGGAGATCCAGCAGCACGACGACGTGGTGGTGGAAGCAGTAGGATTCAAGCAGGGCTTCGCCAAGTGCTACTGTAGGAGGAAGAGGTGTCACGGGAGGTAGAGGGAGACGCCAGGGCTTAGGGTGCTTCTTCCCTCCCTCCCCTCCACTATATAGGGGCTAGGGGGCACATGCCCCCTTGGAGATCCCATCTAGGGGGACGGCGGCGGCCCCTCGGGGGGCAACGACCCCCTAGGGTTTCCAACCCTAGGTGCCTTGGGCCCTTGGGCGGGGCGCACCAGCCCACCAGGGGCTGGTTCCCACGCCACTTCAGCCCATGGGGCCCTCCGGGATAGGTGGCCCCACCCAGTTGACCCCCGGGACCCTTCCGGTGGTTCCCGGTACAATACCGGTGACCCCCGAAACTCGCCCGGTGGCCGAAATTGGACTTCCTATATATAAATCTTTACCTCCGAACCATTCCGGAACTCCTCGTGATGTCCGGGATCTCATCCGGGACTCCGGACAACTTTCGGTTAACCGCATACTAATATCTCTACAACTCTAGTGTCACCGAACCTTAAGTGTGTAGACCCTACGGGTTCGGGAATCAAACTAGGGCATATTTCCGGACAGTTGGAACCTTAAGTGGGAGACTGTTGGAAATATTGCCTCTAGTTTATTATTGCTGGTGACCATTAGGGAATCAAACTAGGGAATATTTTCGGAAATATAATAATAACCATTTTATTATTGCCTCTAGGGCATATTTCCAACAGTCTCCCACTTGCACTAGAGTCAATAATCTAGTTACATCGTGATGAATTGAACACCCATAGAGTTTTGGTGTTGATCATGTTTTCCTCGAGGAAGAGGTTTAGTCAACGGATCTACGACATTCAGGTCCGTATGCAATTTACAATTATCTATGTATCCATTTTGAACATTTTCACGAATGGAGTTGAAGCGACGCTTGATATGCCTGGTCTTCTTGTGAAATCTGGGCTCCTTGGCAAGGGCAATAGCTCCAGTGTTGTCACAGAAGAGAGTCATCGGGCCCGACGCATTGGGAATAACACCTAGGTCGGTAATGAACTCCTTCATCCAGATTGCTTCTTGTGTTGCCTCCGAGGCTGCCATGTACTCCGCTTCACATGTACATCCCACCACGACGCTTTGCTTGCAACTGCACCAGTTGACTGCCCCACCATTCAAAATATACACATATCCGGTTTGTGACTTGGAGTCATCCAGATCTGTGTCGAAGCTAGCATCAACGTAACCCTTTACGACGAGCTCTTCGTCACCTCCATAAACGAGAAACATATCCTTAGTCCTTTTCAGGTACTTCAGGATATTCTTGACTGCTGTCTAGTGTTCCATGCCGGGATTACTTTGGTACCTTCCTACCAAACTTACGGCAAGGTTTACATCAGGTCTGGTACACAACATGGCATACATAATAGACCCTATGTCCGAGGCATAGGGGACGACACTCATCTTTTCTCTATCTTTTGCCGTCGTCGGGCATTGAGCCATGCTCAATCTCATACCTTGCAATACAGGCAAGAACCCCTTCTTGGACTGATCCATATTGAACTTCTTCAATATCTTGTCAAGGTACGTTCTTTGTGAAAGACCAATGAGGCGTCTCGATCTATCTCTATAGATCTTGATGCCTAATATATAAGCAGCTTCTCCAAGGTCCTTCATTGAAAAACACTTGTTCAAGTAGGCCTTTATGCTTTCCAAGAATTCTATATCATTTCCCATCAATAGTATGTCATCCACATATAATATGAGAAATGCTACAGAGCTCCCACTCACTTTCTTGTAAACACAGGCTTCTCCATAAGTCTGCGTAAACCCAAACGCTTTGATCATCTCATCAAATCGAATGTTCCAACTCCGAGATGCTTGCACCAGCCCATAGATTGAGCGTTGGAGCTTGCACACCTTGTCAGCATTCTTAGGATGGACAAAACCTTCTGGCTGCATCATATACAATTTTTCCTTAAGGAAACCATTAAGGAATGCCGTTTTGACGTCCATTTGCCATATCTCATAATCATATAATGCGGCAATTGCTAACATGATTCGGACGTACTTCAGCTTTGCTACGGGTGAGAAAGTCTCATCATTGTCAACCCCTTGAACTTGTTGATAACCCTTAGCGACAAGCCGAGCCTTACAGATGGTCAAATTATCATCCGTGTATATCTTCTTCTTAAAGATCCATTTATTTTCTATGGCTCGCCGATCATCGGGCAAGTTAGTCAAAGTCCATACTTCATTTTCATACATGGATCCTATCTCGGATTTCATGGCTTCCAGCCATTTGTCGGAATCTGGGCCCGCCATCGCTTCTTCATAGTTCGAAGGCTCACCATTGTCTAACAACATGATTTCCAGGACAGGGGTGCCGTACCACTCTGGTGCGGAACGTGTCCTTGCGGACCTACGAAGTTCAGTAGCAGCTTGATCTGAAGTTTCATGGTCATCATCATTAACTTCCTCTCTAGTCGGTGCAGGCACCACAGAAACATTTTCTTGAGCTGAGCCACTCTCCGGTTCAAGAGGCAACACTTCATCAAGTTCTACTTTCCTCTCACTTACTTCTTTCAAGAGAAACTCTTTCTCTAGAAAGGATCCATTCTTGGCAACAAAGATCTTGCCTTCAGATCTGAGGTAGAAGTATACCCAATAGTTTCCTTAGGGTATCCTATGAAGACGCATTTTTCCGATTTGGGTTCGAGCTTTTCAGGTTGAAGTTTCTTGACATAAGCATCGCATCCCCAAACTTTCAGAAATGACAGCTTAGATTTCTTACCAAACCAAAATTCATACGGTGTCATCTCAACGGATTTCGACAGAGCCCTATTTAAAGTGAATGCGGCAGTCTCTATAGCATAACCCCAAAATCATAGCGGTAGATCGGTAAGAGACATCATAGATCGCACCATATCCAATAGAGTGCGATTACGACATTCGTACACACCATTACGCTGAGGTGTTCCAGGCGGCGTGAGTTGTGAAACAATTCCACATTTCCTTAAGTGCGTGCCAAATCCGTGACTCAAATATTTGCCCCCACGATCTGATCGTAAGAACTTGATTTTCCTGTCACGTTGATTCTCAACCTCACTCTGAAATTCCTTGAACTTTTCATAGGTCTCAGACTTGTGTTTCATTAAGTAGACATACCCATATCTACTCAAGTCATCAGTGAGGGTGAGAACATAATGATAGCCACCACGAGCCTCAACGCTCATTGGACCGCACACATCAATATGTATGATTTCCAATAAGTTGGTTGCTCGCTCCATTGTTCCGGAGAACGGAGTCTTGGTCATTTTGCCCATGAGGCATGGTTCTCACGTGTCAAATGATTCATAATCAAGAGACTCCAAAAGTCCATCTGCATGGAGTTTCTTCATGCGTTTGACACCACTGTGACCAAGGCGGCAGTGCCACAAGTATGTGGGACTATCATTATCGACCTTACATCTTTTGGCATTCACACTATGAATATGTGTAACATCACGTTCGAGATTAAATAAGAATAAACCATTGACCAGCGGGGCATGACCATAAAACATGTCTCTCATATAAATAGAACAACCATTATTCTCAGATTTAAATGAGTAGCCATCTCGCATTAAACGAGATCCAGATACAATGTTCATGCTCAAAGCTGGTACTAAATAACAATTATTGAGGTTTAAAACTAATCCCGTAGGTAAATGTAGAGGCAGCGTGCCGACGGCGATCACATCGACCTTGGAACCATTCCCGACGCGCGTCATCACCTCGTCCTTCGCCAGTCTTTTCTTATTCTGCAGCTCCTGTTTTGAGTTACAAATATGAGCAACCACACCGGTATCAAATACCCAGGAGCTACTACGAGCGCTGGTTAGGTACACATCAATAACATGTATATCACATATACCTTTGACATTGCCGGCCTTCTTATCCACTAAGTACTTGGGGCAGTTCCGCTTCCAGTGACCGTTTCCCTTGCAATAAAAGCACTCAGTCTCAGGCTTGGGTCCATTCTTTGGCTTCTTCCCGGCAGCTTGCCTACCAGGCACGGCAACTCCCTTGCCGTCCTTCTTGAAGTTCTTTTTACCCTTGCCTTTCTTGAACTTAGTGGTTTTATTCACCATCAACACTTGATGTTCCTTTTTGATTTCCACCTCCGCTGATTTCAGCATTGAATATACCTCAGGAATGGTCTTTTCCATCCCCTGCATATTGAAGTTCATCACAAAACTCTTGTAGCTAGGTGGGAGCGACTGAAGGATTCTGTCAACGACCGCATCATCCGGGAGATTAACTCCCAGCCGAGACAAGCGGTTGTGCAACCCAGACATTTTGAGTATGTGCTCGCTGATGGAACTATTCTCCTCCATCTTACAACTTTAGAACTTTCTGGAGACTTCATATCTCTCGACCCAGGCATGAGCTTGGAAAACCATTTTCAGCTCTTGGAACATCTCAGATGCTCCATGTTGCTCAAAACGCTTTTGGAGCCCCGGTTCTAAGCTATAAAGCATGCCGCACTGAACTAGGGAGTAATCATCACCACGCGTCTGCAAGGCGCTCATAACATCTTGATCTGCTAGGAAAATAGGTGCTTCACCTAGTGGTGCATCAAGGACATATGCTTTCTTGGCAGCTATGAGGATAATCCTCAGGTTACGGACCCAGTTCGTGTAGTTGCTGCCATCATCTTTCAGCTTGGTTTTCTCTAGGAACGCGTTGAAGTTGAGGGCAACATTAGCGTGGGCCATTTGATCTACAAGACATATTGCAAAGATTTTTAGACTATGTTCATGATAATTAAGTTCATCTAATCAAATTATTTAATGAACTCCCACTCAGATAGACATCCCTCTAGTTATCTAAGTGATACATGATCCGAGTCAACTAGGCCAAGTCCGATCATCACGTGAGACAGACTAGTCATCATCGGTGAACATCTTCATGTTGATCATCTTCTATATGACTCATGTTCGACCTTTTGGTCTTCCGAGTTCTGAGGCCATGTCTGTACATGCTTGGCTCGTCAAGTCAACCTAAGTGTATTGCGTGTGTAAATCTGGCTTACACCCGTTGTATGCGGACGTTAGAACCTATCACACCCGATCAGCATGTGGTGCTTCGAAACAATGGACCTTAGCAACGGTGCACAGTTAGGGGGAATACTTTCTTGAAATTATTGCGAGGGATCATCTTATTTATGCTACCGTCGTTCTAAGCAAATAAGATGTAAAACACGATAAACATCACATGCAATCAAATAGTGACATGATATGGCCAATATCATTTTGCTCCTTTTGATCTCCATCTTTGGGGCGCCATGATCATCATTGTCACCGGCATGACACCATGACCTCCATCAACATGATCTCCACCATCGTGTCTTCATGAAGTTGTGTCACCAACTATTACTTCTACTACTATGGCTAACGGTTAGCGATAAAGTAAAGTAATTACATGACGTTTATGTTGACACGCAGGTCATAAATAAATTAAGACAACTCCTATGGCTCCTGCCGGTTGTCATACTCATCGACATGCAAGTCATGATTCCTATTACAAGAACATGATTAATGTCATACATCACATATATCATTCATCACATCCTTTTGGCCATATCACATCACATGGCATATGCTGCAAGAACAAGTTAGACGTCCTCTAATTGTTGTTGCAAGTTTTTTACGTGGCTGCTATAGGTTTCTAGCAAGAACGTTTCTGACCTACGCCAAAACCACAACGTGATATGCCAATTTCTATTTACCCTTCATAAGGACCCTTTTCATCGAATCCGATCCGACTAAAGTGGGAGAGACAGACACCCGCTAGCCACCTTATGCAACTAGTGCATGTCAGTCGGTGGAACCAATCTCACGTAAGCATACGTGTAAGGTCGGTCCGGGCCGCTTCATCCCACGATGCCGCCGAATCAAGATAAGACTAGTAACGGCAAGTAAATTGACAAAATCGACGCCCACAACAACTTGTGTTCTACTCGTGCATAGAAACTACGCATAGACCTAGCTCATGATGCCAATGTTGGGGATCGTAGCAGGAATTTAAAATTTTCTACGCATCACCAAGATTAATCTATGGATTCATCTAGCAACGAGAGAGAGAGAGAGGAGTGCATCTACATACCCTTGTAGATCGCGAGCGGAAGCATTCAAGAGAACGGGGTTGATGGAGTCGTACTCATCGTGATCCAAATCAGCGATGATCCTAGCACTGAACGGACGGCACCTCCGCATTCAACACACGTACGGAGCGGAGATGTCTCCTCCTTCTTGATCCAGCAAGAGGGGGAGAAGTTGATGGAGATCCAGCAACACGACGGCGTGGTGGTGGAAGCAACAGGATTCAAGTAGGGCTTCACCAAGCGCTACTGTAGGAGGAAGAGGTGTCACGAGAGGGAGAGGGAGGCGCCAGGGCTTAGGGTGCTGCTGCCCTCCCTCCCCTCCACTATATATAGGGGCTAGGGGGCGCATGCCCCTTGGAGATCCCATCTAGAGGGGGGGCGGCGGCCCCTCGGGGGGCAACGGCCCCCTTAGGGTTTCCAACCAGGGGGGCAACGGCCCCCTAGGGTTTCCAACCCTAGGCGCCTTGGGCCCTTGGTTGGGGCGCACCAAGACTTTCTTCTCCTTTTTGTCTTCTCCACAACCACCATATTCTATTCCACCTATAGTGCTATGTCCATGGCTTGAGCTCATGTATTGCGTGAAAGTTGAAAAAGTTTGAGAACATCAAAAGTATGAAACAATTGCTTGGCTTGTCATCGGGGTTGTGCATGATTTGAATATTTGTGTGATGAAGATGGATCATAGCCAGACTATATGCTTTTGTAGGGACAAGATTTCTTTGGCCATGGTATTTTCAGAAGACATAATTGCCTTGTTAGTATGCTTGAAGTATTATTGTTTTTATGTCAATATTAAACTTTTGTTTTGAATCGTATGGATCTGAATATTCTTGCCATAATAGAGAAGATTACTTTGATAAATATGTTAGGTAGCATTCCACATCAAAAATTCTGTTTTTATCATTTACCTACTCGAGGATGAGAAGGAATTAAGCTTGGGGATGCTTGATACGTCTCCAACGTATCTATAATTTTTTATTGCTCCATGCTATTATATTATCCATCTTGAATGTTTTATATGCATTTATATGCTATTTTATATGATTTTTGGGACTAACCTATTAACCTAGAGCCAAGTGCTAGTTTGTGTTTTTTCCTTGTTTTTGAATTTTACTGAAAAGGAATACCAAACGGAGTCCAATTGACGTGCCAATTTTTGATTATTTTTTATGGACCAAAAGAAGCCCCCAGGGTAAAATAGTTGGGCCAGAAGGGTCCTGAGCTATCCATGAGGGTTGAGGGCGTGCCCTACCCCCCTGGGTGCGCCCCCTGCCTCGTGGATGACTCGGAGACCCCCCTGACATGAGACCGACGCCAAAAATTCCTATAAATAGAGAAACCCCCAAAAAGAAACCTAGATGGGGAGTTTCGCTGCTGCAAGACTCTATAACCACCAAAAACCAATCGGGATCCTGTTCCGGCACCCTGCCGGAGGGGGGAATCATATAGCCTCTCATGTTCTTGATTTGACATGATCTTGATGTACCGCGAGCTTTACTACTATAGTTGGATCTTATGATGTTTCTCCCCCTCTACCTTCTTGTAATGGATTGAGTTTTCCCTTTGAAGTTATCTCATCAGATTGAGTCTTTAAGCATTTGAGAACACTTGATGTATGTCTTGCGTGGGATACCCGTGGTGACAATAGGGTATTCTATTGATTCACTTGATGTATGTTTTGGTGATCAACTTGCGGGTTCTGTGACCTTGGGAATCTATGCATAGGGGTTGGCACGCATTTTCGTCTTTACTCTCCGATAGAAACTTCGGGGCACTCTTGGAAGTTCTTTGTGTTGGTTGAATAGATGAATCTGAGATTGTGTGTATAATCATACCGCGGATACTTGAGGTGACATTGAAGTATCTAGGTGACGTTAGGTTTTGGTTGATTTGTGTCTTAAGGTGTTATTTTACTACAAACTCTAGGGCTATTTGTGACACTTATAGGAATAGCCCCATGGATTGATCGGAAAGAATAACTTTGAGGTGGTTTCGTACCCTACAATAATCTCTTCATTTGTTCTCCACTATTAGTGACTTTGGAGTGACTCTTTGTTGCATGTTCAGGGATAGTTATATGATTTAATTATGTTATCCTTGTTGCAGTACCATTTTCGCTCACTTTTATCATTAGTTAGCTTGCTGTTTATTATGTTTTCAGATTAGAAAAACCTATGTCTACCATCCATATTGCACTTGTGTCGCCATCTCTTTGCCGAACTAGTGCACCTATACAATTTACCATGTGTATTGGGTGTGTTGGGGACATAAGAGACTCTTTGCTATATGGTTGCATGGTTGTTTGAGAGAGACCATCTTCATCCTACGCCTCCCATGGATTGATAAACCGTAGGTCTTCCACTTGAGGGAAATTTAATACTTTCCTACAAACCTCTGCACTTGGAGGCCCAACAAAGTCTACAAGAAGAAGGTTGTGTAGTAGACATCAATTACAGTCACTGGTAATCGGCAGAGAGCAGAAGAGTGCCTCTAGAAAGGTTCAAAAATTGTCGATGAGCAGATGGCACCAGTAGAAATGGAAGAGTACAAAAAGACTGCCGACCCGACTGATTTGTTGCATGCTAAGAAGCCTGCTTCAGAGTTTGCATTTCAGTCGTCCGATGAAACAAAACCCGTACACATTCATCCGACTAACCCCAATGCTGCTCCGACTCACATATCAACAACACTCGACAGCAAATAGGAAGAAGCGCTTGTCCAGTTCCTCCGTGAGAACTAGGACATCTTCGCATGGAAACCGTCTGATATGCCAGGTGTACCCAAGGAATTGGCCGAGCACCGTTTGTGAGTGCCCAAAAGTAAAACCAGTCAAGGAGTATCTACATCGGTCCACCGTGGAGAAAAGGAAGGCCATTGGCGAGGAAGTGGCTCGGCTTCTGGCAGCTGAGTTCATCCAAGAGATATACCGCTCTGAGTTGCTCACCAATGTTGTCATGGTCCCCAAGAAAGATGATTCACTTCGCATGTGCATCAACTTCAAACACATCAATTGGGCCTGCCCGAAAGATCAATTCCCACTCCCCCGAATCGACCAGATTGTCGACTCAACCGCGGGGTGTGAGCGCTTATCCTTTTTGGATGCGTATTCCAGGTACCATCAGATCCAACTATATGGACCCGACGAAATAAAAATCGCCTTCATCACCCCATTCGGGTGTTTTTGCTATGTTACCATGCCTTTTGGTCTCAAAAATGGCGGCGCTACATTCATGCGCATGATTCAGAAGTGCTTGATCACTCAAATCAGTCGGAATGTGGAAGAATACATGGATGACATCATGGTCAAGTCACGTAAAGGTTACGACCTACTGACTGAGCTCGCCGAAACCTTTGCCAACTTAAGGAGATATGATATCAAGCTTAATCCGTCAAAGTGCACATTTAGAGTCCCAGGTGGAAAGTTACTCGGTTTCCTCGTTTCCGAACGAGGGATCGATGCAATCCCAGAGAAAGTTGGTGCAATCCTCCGAATGAAACGTCATTTGCATGTGCACGACGTTCAGAAGCTTACTGGTTGTTTGGCCGCTCTGAGTCGATTCATTTCTCGTCTCGGTGAAAAGGAATTACCTCTTTACTGACTGATGAAGAAGTCTGACAAGTTCGAGTGGACTCCTGAAGCTGAAGCGGCGTTTGTACAGCTCAAAGCCCTGCTTTCCACCCAGCCGATGCTTGCTGCCCTGGCCAGCAAAGAGCCTCTAGTACTATATATAGCAGCACTGGACAGGTTGTCAGCACAGTACTCACGGTCGAGCGGGAAGAAGAAGGCAAAGCCTACAAAGTTCAACACCCAGTGTATTATATTTCTAAAGTCTTGACTCCATCCAAGCAGAGATATCCGCATTATCAGAAGCTTGTCTATGGAATTTACTTAACTGCGAAGAAAATTGCACACTACTTTTCAAATCACTCAGTTTCAGTCGTCGGCAATGCTCCATTGTGAGAAATTCTAAACAACAGAGATGCAACTGGTCGAGTGGCAAAATGGGCATTTGAACTCCTTCTGTTGGATATCAAGTTTGAGGCAAAAAAGCACTCAAGTCCCAAGCAATAGCAGATTTCTTCGCCGAGTGGATTGAATAGCAGCAACCGACTCAGATTCACTCGGAACATTGGACTATGTTCTTAGATGGGTCCAAGATGCTGAATGGTTCTTGGTATACCCACGAGGCGACAAACTCAGTTATGTTCTCCAGATTCAATTTTATTCCTCCAACAATGAAGCTGAGTATGAGGCACTTCTGTATGGGTTGCGTATGGCCATTTCACTCGGCGCCCATCGCCTGATGGTTTATGGTGACTCAGATTTAGTGGTCAATCAAGTGATGAAGGAGTTGGACATCAGGAGCCCAGCTATGGCTGGTTATTGCAATGTAGTAAGAAAGTTGGAAAAGAAGTTTGAGGGGTTAGAGCTCCATCACATACCCCGAATCAAGAATCAAGCAGCGGATGATTTGGCGAAGTTAGGTTCCACTCAGAATCCTATCCCCAACAATGTGTTCTTGGAGCATCTCCAATCCCCGTCAGTTCAAGAGGATCCGTTCACCGAAGACCCCCCGCAACCGAAAAGTTCTACCGATCCGACTGAGATCGAAGTCCCGACTGTGGTCGACCTAATCATCGAGGTTTTTGTTATCACCCCGGATTGGACGGTATCTTATATTGCATACCTGCTCAGGAAGGAGTATCTGGAGGATGAAGATGAATCCCGTCAGAGTGTCCGTCAATCCAAAGCCTTTACCGTGATAGGTGAACAACTCTACAGAGAGAGTGTTACTAGAGTTGCTTAGCGATGCATCACGCTGGAAGAAGGTCGAATGATTCTCAATGATATCCACTTGGGGACCTGTGGTCGCCATGTATCCTCTCGGACCATCGTAGCCAAAGCATACCGAGCGGGATTCTACTGGCCGCGATAAAATGAGATGGCAAAAGATATAGTCGACAAGTGCGAAGGCTGCCAGTTCTACTCAAACATGTCCCATAAGCCTGCATCAGCCTTGAAAACTATTCCACTCATCTGGCCATTTGCTGTTTGGGGGTTGGATATGGTTGGACCCTTCAGGACCGGCAAAAGTGGTTTCACTCATTTGCTTGTAGCAGTCGACAAGTTCACTAAATGGATCGAAGCCAAGCCTATCAAGAATCTTGATTCAAGCAGTCGAATGGGCAGGCAGAAAGGGCGAATGGTTTAATATTTCAAGGACTGAAACACCGACTGATGCGCGATCTCAAGCATGCTGCTGGAACTTGGGTGACTGAATTGCCGTCTGTCTTATGGGGACTAAGAACAACTCCAAACTGGTCGACTGACCGAACCCCTTTCTTCATGGTGTATGGCGCTAAAGCTGTGCTTCCGAGCAACTTATTACACAACGCTCCCCGAGTGGAACTTTTCTCATAAGCTGAAGCTGAACAAGCACGCCAAGACGCAGTCGATCTCTTGGAGGAGGAACATGAGATGGCTTTGATCAGGTCGACCATCTATCAGCAAGACTTGCGTCGATTCCAAGCCCATAATGTCAGAGGTTGAGCATTCCAAGAAGGAGACCTTGTACTACGAGTACATCAGAAACGACCTCACAAGCTTGCTCCGGCCTGGGAAGGGCCCTTCATCATCACCAAGGTGCTCCACAACGGGGCGTATCACCTCTACAACATAGCCATGAAGAAAGACGAGCCATGGTCCTGGAATGCGGATCTACTCCACCGTTTTTATACCTATACTCTTGAGTCGATGAGTCGTAATACGAATAATTCAGTTTTCTTATCAAATACAAGATTTTTGCAGTATCTTAACAATTGTTCCAAACACATGTGTTCAAATCCCCAGTGGGTGGCTTAGCCGTGAACTAGATTTGCCTAAGTTAAAAAATCCTCTGAGTGAAGAGAAATCCTCCCACTCGGGGGCTTAGCTACGACCCCGTACTCGCCTAAGTTTAAAAACTACTCCAAGTGGAGAGCAATCCTCGCACTCGGGGGCTTAGCCGCGACCCCGTAATCACCTAAGTTAAAAACTACTCCAAGTGGAGAGAAATCCTCCAACTCAGGGGCTTAGCTACGACCCCGTACTCGCCTAAGTTTAAAAATACTCCGAGTGGAGAGCAATCAAGATTCAATCGGAATTAAAAGATTTGATAGCGGTAAAAGCAACGCAACCATGTTGAACGGAAAAATCAAGTTTAGATAAATCTATCAAGGTCTAGAACCATGAACGGAAGTACTCGGGTGTCAGGCCCGAAGGAGTTTAATGGTTACAAAATCACTCGGCATTTCAAGGAAAATAAAAGTGAGCTTTAAGTTTGTTCACTCGGTAGGAGGAGGGCTAGTTGGCTCGATGAACTCGTCCAGGTCGATTCCATCAGCAATACGAGCGGTAGCATCAAGGAATGTCTCCTTGAAGGACTGGAAGTTATGTCTCCTGGTATTGGCAACCTTGAGGGCCATGAGCTTTTCTTCTTTGACTTCCTTGCAATGGACGCGGACCAGAGACAGAGCCACTTCAGCACCGCACCAAGCAGATGACTTCTTCCACACCTTCACTCGACTGGGGATCTCGTTGAGTCGAGTCATCGAAGACTCGAGGTCATTCTGGAATGTCTCCCTCGGCCAGAGCTCCACGTCGATCCGTGATACCGCCATGTTTAGTCGAGCCAAATAATTGGTGACACTGGTGAGGCAAGATTCCAGTCCAGCACGTTCATTGCAGCTTCATCCTTGATGGGGGGGGGGGTTTATAGGGTCCCGCTTAGTCTCAATCCACCCGGTCTCTTCCTCAAAGTTTTGACAGAATTCTGCTCACACAGAAAATTGATGAGTCGACAACTATATGAAGAGTCGACAGTGGAAAATCAGTCGGACAAGGGAAAGTAACTTCAAGCATAAGGAACAACTTCTTGGCAAGTCCTTCCAGATAAACCTCCAGGTCGTCTCTCTTCAGAGCGAGATCTCCAACTTTGTCGGTCAGAACCACCTTGTCCTTCTTCAGCTGCACGACTTGTTTGTTGGCTTCAGTGATGGCAGTCTTCAATTTTGTGTTTTCTTCTAACTTGCCGACTGAAGCCAGCTTCTTGTCGGCAAGTTCAGTTTTCTCTCGTGCCGTCTTCTAAGCTGCGACAAGGTCAAGGTCCTTCTGCTCCAGCGCCTGTTTCATTTTGTCTAAAGAAATAACATTCTTCAAATGAGCTTGGAGTTGTCTATTTTCACTACACACATATGTTCGAGTGGAGTCACTCGGTTCAAAAGGCGAAAAGTAAAGTCGGCAGAGCAAACAGTCGACAAGTCGTTACCTCACATAGCAGCTACTTCATCCTTGGCCTTCTGTAGATTTTTCTTAGCCAATTCCAAATCAAGGCTAAGCAGAATTTGTTTCTCCTCCAGTTCAGCGAACTGAGCCCCGAATGCACAAGATTTCTGCAATCGACAGACAAGACACATCAGTCGACAGTGGATGAAAAAAGATCAATCACTTCTGAGCGATAAGATACAAGTTCACATCATTATGGCAAAAAGAGTTCTAAGACTACTGTCGAATCAAAACATTTAACAGTAGTCTCAGGCACTACACCCAGCGGGTGCACTTAGCGTGCCCCCACTAGTTCGACTTTTCAATCGGCATGGTCCATCCAAAAAAAGAGAGAAGAAAATACTTATTCTCAGACCACCGCCGACTTCCCGCATTCGATCGCAGTCTCGAGGACTACACCCAGTGGGTGCACTCAACGTGCCCCCACTGGTCTGGATTCCACTCGACATGACCTATCTAGACTGAGTGGAATAACAGTAAAGAGACATTTTTGACAAAGACCCTCGCCGAACCAACCATTCGACGGTGGCCTCGGGGACTACACCCAGTGGGTGCACTCTGCGTGCCCCCACTGATCCAAAATTCACTCGATGCAACCTAGTTGACTCAAGTAGAAAAACAACTTAGCCAGAGATGAAGCACCCAGTGGGCATACAGTTGCAAGATGTAGACTCATGACAGATGCACATTAAAGATTCCAAAGCACAACAGTTTTCAGGTAGCATATCCTAACAAAACAAGCGCCAAGATAAAGATCAGTCGGAAGTCAACTAACCTAGCCATTGGACCGGAGAGCTGAGCTGGCATCATAAGCAGCCTGACTGGCCTCGCGCAGACCTTCATATGCTCCATCATAAGGCTTGCCTGGCGTATAGCTTCCTTGGCAGCACTCACCTGGTCCTCCGGGACATGATGGGTGACAAAGAGTGGAGCTTGTGGAATGGTCGGAGCAGCCAGGGGATCTGAGTTATGAAGTTGCACCGATGGAGCAAGGTCTTGGGAAGTCGACGCCGAAGGGCAATCAGTCGACAATGGATTCGCAAAAGAAACAGAAGCTCGAGCAGGGTCTCCTCATTGCTGAGTCACTGGTTCTGGCACCGGTGTCGACTGAGACACCTTGCTCGCAGATGCCCTCCTGCTCAAGGTCCTGCTCTTTCTTCCCATTATCTACTAAGGCACGTCTTCATCATTGTCCATAAGATCAATGACATTCGGTGGTGCTGCAAAGGACTCGATAGTCAGGGCTCAGTCGATTGGCAGTACAAGTTGACAAAATGAGAGAAAAGTGATGGAGTTGTACCTACTTTGGAGGTGGCCACATCCTTGTCGATGTCCATGGAGGTCACAGAAGTAGCAGTGCTGAAAGCATTAGAACTCACCCGGTTAATCATCAAAATGAGTCGACAAACATGCAACAGCTCCCAAACAATGCGAGAAAGGGAAAAATAAGGTAAAATACTTACCTTGAGGTGACGGGAACATCCACTTTGATCTTGGGCAAAGCCTTCCGAGGTTTCGAAGGAGCGGTCTTAAGCTGCTTGGCGGCCTTTTTAGTCGGCACCGCAGACGAAGTCCGAGTGCATTTGTGCTCTTGGGCTCTGGGAGGCACTACCATGCCACGCTCGCCCATAGGGTCCTGAGATTGCTTGGATCAACGCTCCAAACCAGGTGGTGATTTGACCTCCTCGCTACTGCCCGAGTCATCATGTCGTCTTCATGGTCATCAGGGGATTGCCACTCGCCACTTACGTATGTGCTTTCCGTTCCCTCCTGGGTTTGCTCCCTGTTCGGCATCGAGTACAACTCAGTATAAATCTGCAAGGCAAAGAGTCAAACAGACATCCATCAGTCTCAAAGACTGCCACAAATCAGAACAAGAATACATTCAGAAACAAAGGTCAGACCTTTTCCGGCTCATTTTTGGCACTGAACGGGACGACTCTCCTAGACCCCCTGGGTTGTCTTTGTTGTCAGTGATACTCTGCAGCCACTGCTCCACCATCTCCTTGGAGACTTCCTTTGGGTCGAACCGAGCAGTGTCGTTAGGGCCCGAGTACATCCACATCGGATGATCGCGGGCTTGAAGGGGCTGGATGCGTCTGCTGAGAAACACCTCCAACAAATCCATACCAGTCACGCCGTCATGCACCAGTTGGACTACTCGGTAGACTAGCATTGACACCTCTTCCTTCTATGCCGGAGTCATGATAAGTGAAGAGGGTTGGCTGACTCGGTCCATGGTAAAGGGGGGAAGGCCGGTCGACAGACCAGGAGTCAGAACGTCTCGGCAGTAGAACTAGGACGATTGCCACCCTCTAACCGAGTCGGGAAGGGTCATGGCTGGGGAAGTACTTCTACCCCTAGTATGAATCCCTAAACCCCTGCACATTTGAATCACGTGCGTCCTCTCATCACTTGGATTTTCCTTCTTCACAGTATGGGAGTGGCAAGTAAAGATGTGCTTGAACAAACCCCAATGCGGTCGACAGCCCAAGAAGTTGTCGCACAGAGAGATGTAGGCAGCGAGGTATGTGATTGTGTTGGGGGAGAAATGATGAAGTTGGGCACCAAAAAAGTTCAAGAACCCTCGGTAAAAAGGATGCGGAGGCAGACTGAAACCATGGTCGACATGAGTAGCAAGGAGAACGCACTCACCCTCCCGTGGTTGAGGCTCGGTCTCGGTCCCCGGCAGCCTCCAAGATCCATGAGTGATCAGGCCCCCGCTGGCCATGTCCTCCAGATCCTCCTTCCGAATTGCAGAGCGGATCCAGTCCCCCTGGATCCAACTAGGCGGCAGACCGGACCTCGATGACGATCCCCGACTTGTCTTCTTGCCCTTTGCCGCCGCCATCGCCTTCTTCGCGCACTCCAGGGCCACTGCTTGTCCTTTCCCATTGCGGTGAACTGTGCACGGGCAGGGCAGCGGCGTCGAGAGTGGAGGCAGATGTGGTGGAGAGGCAGAGGAGGAAGAAGGAGAATAGGATGCACTATGCAACACATCGGCTTCGACATCTTTTATGAAGATGTTTCCAAGTGAATGACTCGTGGGCCCAAGAGATCCCGTCAAATCCCGCAATAGTTGCGGGCCGGATACGTGGGGAAAAAGGTGGCACAAGAATCGAGGCGCCTCTGTCTATCCACCCTATTTACTGCGGCACGCCCCGTCCCGCCCGCTTCCCCGAAATTTTGAATCCCGTGAGATCCGGGAACTGCAGAGCAATCAATCGTGCCGAAGATTTCATACCATATCAACACTCGAAGATCATCGGTTATGTTCACTCGACAGCCTCTGAATCAATCAAGGCGATGAAACAAGACCAAAGCTTCAACATGACTCGCGAATCTAGATGTAATACCTCCAAAGTATGGAATCAGGTTGAAGTCAGCTTCAGCTCCTTCTTCACTCGGACCTTAATCCATTCGGGGGCTAATGACGATGGCATGTACCTAGGGTAGGGTCATAGGCCTGACCTAGACATCCTACCCAAGGACACTACCCTAGAGTCAAAGGCATTCAAAGCACAAGAAGAGAAACCGACTGAGTTATTGAGGAGTGCAATCCACTCGACCTTCAACCTCACTCGGATACCCCAATTCCATTCGACCAAGAGAATGAGTCACTCAACGATACAAGAAATCACTCGGAGTAGAGAAGGCCTAACGTCACTCATGATGGCAACGGTCAGGCAATCACTCTGTAGACTTAAAGATCATTTATACTCCTTTATTGTTGGTGTTATCAGTAACGCTCTATCTTAATGTACATTGAACCCTTTGTAACACGGGCTGGCTGGGGTCCTGGCGCACTCTATATAGGCCACCCCCTCCACTGGTACAAGGGTTTGCACCCCCTGTAACTCTCACGCACAATCCAGTCGACCAAGCCTCCGGGCACCGAGACGTAGGGCTGTTACTTCCTTTGAGAAGGGCCTGAACTCGTAAATCTTGCGT
The DNA here is from genome assembly GCF_018294505.1 of Triticum aestivum. Classification (NCBI taxonomy): domain Eukaryota; kingdom Viridiplantae; phylum Streptophyta; class Magnoliopsida; order Poales; family Poaceae; genus Triticum; species Triticum aestivum. The sequence goes on along the minus strand of NC_057803.1, from coordinate 287,517,431 downwards.
GCACAACCTTTCTGTAGCTAGGATCTTGCCTTCTCCTACGTACCCCCTATTCTACTACCAGAGTTACTCCCACGACACATGTACCAAGTCAAGCCACTCGAACATTCAAAGGAGGATACCATATCATGATACTACATCACAATCATTTTAACGCTATATTGATATCCAAGATAAAACATTATCCACTCTCAGCTACTTATGCATGGCATGAGAAACTATAATCTCTAATTGTCATTGCAAACATGTTTAATCATAATGGGCTGAAGCCTGGATACTAGGTTAAACATATTTACACAGACAGAACAAGTCGAGTTCATACCAGTTTCTCCACGGCCAGCTCATCGAATATCGTCATTATTGCCTTTCACTTGCACGACCGAATGATATGAAAATAATTATAGTGCAAGAGTGCCCTGGACTAAGCTGGAATCTGCAAAACATTTTATTCAACATGAGAAGGCAAGGTAAAATGGGCTCTTATTAGTTCAACAGTTATTCATATGAGAGCCACTCAACATTTTCATCGTTGTCTTCTCCTCGGTACAATTCGAATAAAAGAAAAGAAATTCAGAGAAACACACTGAAATATTTTTGGAGTTTTTGGTTTTCTTAAGCAAGAAAATGAGGGAAAAGCAAAAACAAGAAAAACTATTTACACGGGAAAGCTCCTAACAGGCAAAAGAAGAACAAGGAAATCTTTTTGGGTTTTCTTTTTAGTACTACTGAGCATGCATAGAAAGTAAATTACTACAACTAAATTGTTTTTGGTTTTTCTAAGGTTTTTTAAACACACAAGAAAAAAGCTAGAAAATAAAATCTAAGCATGGATGGTACAATGAAAAAGTGTGAGCACCAACAAAAAGAATGATATGTGAGCATGAATATAATGTAGGTGAGAAACACATACTCCCCAAGCTTAGGGTTTTGGCCTGAGTTGGTAATCGATCAGTAGCCTAGAGGGTAGTAGTCGGCGTGGTAGCTCACGGAGGCTCTCGGTGCGGAGGCCTCATCACGCCGTGCCGCCAACACTGCTGCATTGTGAGCTCAGGCCTCGCTCTCAAGAACAAAATATCTCCCCTTGCTGTGACAATCAAAGAGAGCAGGCGCAGGCAAATATGTGTCCACAACATGTGATTGGTTAAACAACAAATTATAAGTGAAGTTATCAACCCTTCCCTTGAGAATCTTATGCTCCTTTAAGGCATCAAAATCTAAATATCGAGTGGGTAGGATAGGATCAAAGGGCAAAGGTGAAACACCCATTTCCCGTGCTAAACGTGTGGCATAAATTCCAGCATAGAACCAACCAGTTTTGGCGTCATGCTGAAGTCTACGTGCAACAATCGCTCCAAGGTTATATTTCCTTTCACAAGTGAGAGCGGTGTGAATGAGGCTCAAGTTCGGCGAACAAAGTATGCTACAGTCTTGCTCGCCTACTATGCATTTCCCGTTAAATAATGCAAAATACTAGATTGCGGGAAAATGAACACTTTTTATTCTTCCTTGTCTCACTCCTCTATTTTCACCGTAACAAAGGCTAGTCAAGAAGGTCTCATACTCAGCCTTTGTTGGCTCATCAAGCGAACCCCAAAATGGAAGTTTGCAATGGTAAGCAAAATTTTCTATTGGAATAGTAAATGGTTCATCATAAAGCATAAACGACACCCTAGACTCACATGGAAAATATTTAAATTCTTTGACAAATGATTCAATGAGAAGATGGCGCTATTCACACTTATCTGAGAGGTAGGGACCGAGACCGGCATTGTGAACATATTGCTCAAATTCCTCCTTGATGCCCACACGCATCATATATTCATCGCTAGGCCATAAGCATGTTTTGGTGGCGGCATCTCACGTGGAACTTTCACTTGGTTCAACATAAGACTGACGAGCAAAACTGTCACTAGAAGATGCCCCCGAGGATCGTCTCCTCGAAGAATTCATTCCAAATAATTTCATGTCCGCGTACAATTTTCTGGAAAAAAATGAGTGACAAAAATTTGTCAACAAAACTTTGTAAGGTTGATAGCAACTACTCATAGGGATACATAGAAGCCATAGCAAGCATTCAAACTACATAGAACACTAAGAATTCAACATGCAAGCACATCTACAGCAGCACCAAGAGTAGCTAATTATTCAAAGTATAAGCCACTAAAACAAAAAACTAATTAGACAAATTGTGGAGTCACATACCAAGCAACGATCCCCCGAAATAGTTTTGGAAACGAAGCTTCAAGCAAAGAGATCGAAATCCACGGGTTTGAGCTCAAGAACATGGGAGAGAGAGCAATGGGGATTTTTTTTCTGGAGGTAAGTGATGATTTGGTATGAAGAGGTAAGTGAGGGGCCCATGTGGGGACCACAACCCACCAGGGCATGCCTGGGGGTGCTGGCACGCCCAGGTGGCTTGTGCCCACCAGGTGCACCTCCCTCTGATGTTATTTGCACCAAAAATTCTCAAATATTCAGAAAAAATCGTATTAAATTTTCAGGACATTCTGGGAATTTTTATTTTTGGGTCACTTTTTATTGCATGGGAAATTCAGAAAACAGAGAAAACATGGTATTTTATTTTATAAAAACAGAGAATAAAAAGTAGGGACAGAAAATAGTGCTTACTAAATTCATCAACTTCATGCCGCTCAAAAATGTTTCATTAATATGTTGATCAGGTCTTATTAACAACCACTTTCAATTAGTATGAAATCGAAGAACTTGCGTAAATCACTAAGTTACCTCAATGGGGATATGAATTTCCCCAACAATAAGCATTTCATTTTTCTTTTTGACACTAGGTAGAGGTATTTGAAAACTTCCAATAGTGATTGTCGGAGATTTTTCAATAACATTAATACCATTCACTTGGAATTGTTTCTTCGAAAAGTGCACCATATGCTCATTACCATTGATATGAAAAGTGACCTTGCTTTTATTGCAATCAATAACAGCCCATACAGTATTCAAGAAGGGTCTACCAAGGATAATCGACATGTTGTCATCCTCGGGCATCTCAAGTATAACAAAGTCAGTCAAAATAGTAACATTAGCAACAACAACATGCACATTCTCACAGATACCGATATGTATGGCAGTTGATTTATCAGCCATTTGCAAAGATATTTCAATACGTGTGAGTTTATTCAAGTCAAGTCTTTTATATAAAGAGAAAGGCATAACACTAACACCAGCTCCTAAATCACACAAAGAAGTTTTGACATAATTGTTTTTGGTAGAGCAAGGTATAGTTGGTATTCCCGGATCTCCAAGTTTTTTAGGTACTTCATCTTTAAAAGTGTAATTAGCAAGCATAGTGGAGATTTCAGCTTCTAGTATTTTTCTCTTATTCGTGATGATGTCTTTCATATACTTTGCATAAGGAGGCATTTTCAAGATATCAGTCAAGCGAGTACACAAAAAGACTGGCCTCAGCATTTCAGCAAAGCGTTCAAATTCTTCATCATCTCTCTTTTTAGTTGACTTGGGTGGAAAAGGCATAGGTTTTTGAACCCATGGTTCTCTTTCTTTACTGTGTTTTCTAGCCATAAAGTCTCTTTTATCATACCTTTTATTTTTAGCTTGTGGATTATCAAGATCAACAGGTGGTTCTGCCTCAACATCATTATCTGACTCTTTATCATTGGTTGGTTGAGAGTCTTTATGAACCTCATCATTATCTTTTTAATTATCATTAGGTGAGTGTTCATTACCAGATTGAGTTTCAACATCAGAGATAGAAACTTCATTATCATTATCAGGAGGTTTTTCTATTTCAGGTTCACTAGAAGTGTGCAAAGTCCTATAATTTTTGTTTATGTTTCTAGAAGGACTAGGTGCACTTGTGTTGTTTCTTTGTGAATCTTGTTCAATTCTTTTCGGGTGTCCCTCAGGATAAAGTGGTTCCTGAGTCATTTTACCTCCTCTTGTTGCAACTCTAATAGCAAAGTCATTCATATTATGATTCATTTCATCAAGCAATTCTCTTTGCAATTTAGCAACTTGTTCTAACTGAGTTTGAACCATAGAAGCATGTTTCCAACACCTGTAACATCAGTTGAGATTCTAAATAACAAGCCACTCAAGCGAGCAATCATATCAGAATTATATTTCAATTGTTTCATAACATTTGCATTGAAGTGATCTTGTTTTCTAATGTAGTTTTCAAACTCATAAAGGCATTGACTAGGATGCATATTGTGAGGATTATCATTATCATTGAACTTCATAAGAGAATTTACCTCTACCACCTTAGGTAGTGGTCGTGTATTAAGCCCATGTATTTCTCCAATAGGAGGTAAATTTTTCACATCCTCAGCTTTAATACCTTTTTCCTTCATGGATTTCTTTGCCTCTTGCATATCTTCGGGGCTGAGATATAATATACCCCTCTTCTTCGGAGTGGGTTTAGGTGGTGGTTCAGGAATAGTCCAATCATCATAATTTTTCAGTATGTTATTCAATAATTCTTCAGCTTGAGCAATGGTTCGTTCCCTGAAAATACAAGCATCAAAACTATCTAGGAAGTCACTAGAAGCATCAGTTAGTCCATTATAGAAGATATCAAGTATTTTATTTTTCTTAAGAGGATGATCAGGCAAAGAATTAAGTAATTTTCAAAGCCTCCCCCAAGCTTGTGGGAGACTCTCTTCTTTAGTTTGCACAAAGTTAAATATTTCCTGTAAGGCAGCTTGTTTCATATGAGCAGGAAAATATTTTTGAGAGAAGTAATAAACCATATCCTAGGGACTACGTACACAACCAGGAGCAAGATTATAGGACCAAGCTTTAGCATCACCCTTTAATGAGAAAGGAAATAATTTAAGAATAAAGTAATAGCGAGTTTTCTCATCATGAGTAAAAAGGGTGGCTATGTCATTCAACTTAGTAAGATGTGCCACAACAGTTTCAGTTTCATAACCATGGAAAGGATCAGATTCAACCAAAGCAATTAACCCAGGATCAACAGAGAATTCATAATCCTTATCATCAATAAAGATAGGTGAAGTACCAAACTTAGGATCACATTTCATTCTAGCATTCAGAGATTTTTCTTTATACTAGTGTAATAATTTCTCTAGATCATCTCTATCATTACAAGCAAGAATATCTCTAGTTGGTTCTTCACTCATAACATAACCTTTCGGTACCTTAGGCAATTCATATCTAGCAAGGCTAATTCTAGCAGGTGTTTCAGGAGTTTTAGTTTCAAGCTCATCATCAGATTCAACAACATCATGTTGTATAACTCTAGCAATTTGTTTATCAAGAAATTCACCAAGTGGCACATCATCATTATCAAGCAAGGTACTAGCATCATCGTAAGCATCATTCATATTAGAAGTAGCATCATCAATAACTTGTGAAATATCAGAATTGATAGCATGCCGTGGTGCTGCAAGTTTACTCATAATAGAAGGTGAATCTAAAGCAGAACTGGATGGCACTTCCTTACCTCCCCTTGTCTTAGAGGGATAAATCTTAGTCTTTGGATCCTTCAGATTCTTCATAGTGATAATATGATAATAATCCCAAGTGATTCAACAAATATAGCTATGCTCCCCGGCAATAGCGCCAGAAAAAGGTCTTGATAACCCACAAGTATAGGGGATCGCAACAGTTTTTGAGGGTAGAGTATTCAACCCAAATTTATAGATTCGACACAATGGGAGCCAAAGAATATTTGAAGGTATTAGCAGCTAAGTTGTCAATTCAACCACAGCTGGAGATTAATTATCTGCAGCAATATGTCAGTAGCAAAGTAGTTTGATAGTTTTGATAGTAGTGACAGTAGCAACGGTAACAGTAATAGTGATAGCAGTAATTTGTAGCAAGTGTAACAATGATGATAGTAGTAGTAACTTAGCAGAAACAATAAGGATAAATTCGTAGGCATTGGATCAGTGACTAGTTGGATGATATTCATCATGTGACAGTTATAACCTAGGGCGATACACTACTAGCTCCATGTAGCGACCCGACTCAAACGGTCAAGTCTCTGTGCTTCAGTGTCATCCCTGGATCGGTAATGCTGACACACACACAGTACTCAAGGATTTATAACAGAGTAGCAATCACACACTTATTACATCGAATGTCTCCAAAGAGAACTTATTACAATAAATATGGCTTAAGCCCATCTAATACGATAACATCGGAAGGCTTGGAAGATAAAGTGAGTCCATCAACTCCAACAGCATAGCTGAGCTGCACGGCAACGACCTAACGAACCTTACTCCTCGTCTGAAAAGTCTGCAACATAATATGTTGCAGCCCGAAAATGGTTCAGCACATGAAATATGCTGGCAAAGTAACACAGTAGAGAAAGAACAGAATAATGCTATCACTACATGCATATTTGGCTGGTGGAAAGCTCTATGGTTATAGTTTTTGCGAAAAGCCAATTTTTCCCTACAACAAAGGAATAGATTTTAATTTAACTATCATGGTAGTTGAAACATCATTGAGAAGGTTCCTCCAACTCAATCCCAATTAAAGTAATTATCAACCCAACAATATTAAGTTAAAAAGTGATGAGATACTTAAGATATTCCAAGTACTAGATACTCAAGATGTCCATAACCGGGGACACGGCTAACCATGATTAGTTTGTACACTCTGCAGAGGTTTGCGCACTTTTCCCCACAAGACTCGATCGCCTCCGTTCGATTTCTCGCACTACATGGTGTTTGAGAAACGGATGACCGAGACACAGTCTTTCAGGAACATTAACTCTCTACTCCGGGCAGACCATACCAAACCTACAACCCACTACCTGCTGATCCACCTCTTCAAGAGCTTCACGTAACTTACTCAACTATGCTAGAGCCCATAATAGCTTGTGGCTGCACACGGAAGTTTCTAGCATGAATCATCTCAGTTCCCTTTGAGCCTGGGTGGCGGTCCATAGGAAAATCACACGGAACCCCAGGATTTCCAAAAATACAGGCAACACTGGGTTCTCCAGGTGCCTCAATCCACCCAGATGTGTATTCAAGTTGCCACCTTAAGTTAAACCATTAATTAACAACCTCACATATGTCATGGATTTCACTCACCCAAACCACGTCTACGAGCATAGCATAGCAATATAAGAAATTCGTATAAGTAACTCCCAAGGTTTGAATATAGTAGGGCAATAGGTTTTACCTCATCAACTACTTCCCAACCCACATGTTAACGGCATCCTAATCATGCAATGTTTGAGGATTGGACTAATGCATAAAAATTGGATGATAAAGGGATATGATCAAAGTGTTACTTGCCTTGCTGATGATCCGCGAAACCTAGGGACTCCAAATAACACGCTTCGCACTCCGGGAATTCTATCGCAAACAAACAATAGCATACATAAGCAATCAAGCAAAGAAGCACGGGTAAATCTCAAATAAGAAGATCTATCAGAAAGTTCAACTTAAGAACTCCGGCTGCAAAAAAGAATCAAATCAAACGGAGCAACGAAACTCAAACGGCGAAAGAAACAAGATATGTTTACTAATCTGGACTAAGGTCAAATTTTACAGTAGCAAAATCTTGTTTAAGTTGATTAAAAAGAAAGAGGATCTCGAGACGAAGATCTAGGAGCTTGAATCGCCTGATTCCGATAAACGAGCGAAAAGATAAAATGAAACAGAAATCGGATCAGAAATCACGATAAGAAATAATCGCGGAAAAATCCGATAAAAGAAAGCTGACGAACAGGCTAATGAACCAGCATTCATTGTCTATAACTAACGAGCAAGAACCGTTCGTTAAAACAAACGTATGGACGAATGTCCTCTAAAGAGAAGAACCGGGAAAAATCAGCGAACCGATCTAAAAATAATGAACTAGGTTTTTCAAAAAAACCGAAGCGGTTTCTTTTTTTAAAGAAAAAACCTGCGGCGAACGGCTACCTCGTCGGGTCCGGCGAGATGCGGGAGCGGCGGCGGGGCGAGGCGGCGAGGTGGCGGCGAGGTGAGGCGGCGGAGCGAGGCGGCGCGGTAGAGGCGGCGACGCGGCTACGATGGCGGGGCTGCGGGCGGCGGGGTGGGTGGTGGTGGCTTGGGGGAGGGGCAAGGCGGCGGGGAGGCGGAGTCCGGCTCGGACTCCGTCCGAGTCGGCGATAGCGGCGGCGCCGTCCTAGCGCGGGACGAGGCGGCGGGGAAGATGGGCCGGCCCAGCTAGGTTTCGGCCCAGTCGGCGCCCGAAGACTCTTTGTTTTTAAACAATTCCGCCGAACAGAAAAAAAATCCTAGAAAATAAAATAAAAATCTAAAAATGCCAAAACAAATTTTCACCGTCTAAATAAAATATTTAGAACGAGATGAAAATTTGCTTGGCCCTAAAATGCAATTTTGAAAACGTGCAATTTTTCTAATGCAAACAAAATTGCAATAAAATCCAAATAAAAACAAATATTTGATTTTAATATTTTCCTCCAATATTTCAGTTATTTTAGAGAAGTCATATTATCTCTTCTCATATACTTTAATATGAAATATTTTCGGAGGGAAAAATAATTAAAACCAAAAATCCTTGTTTCAATATTTGATAAAAATCAAATTTGAAAACCGGGGAAATCCCCAACTCTCTCCAAGGGTCCTTGAGTTGCTTAGGATTTCGAGGATCGCGAGACGAAATGCAATAAAATATGATATGCAAGAATGATCTATGTATAACATTCCAAATTGAAAATTTGGGATGTTACAAACCTACCCCCCTTAAGATTCACCCTCGAGATTCGGGTTGGCTAGAAAATAGGTGTGGGTGGTCTTTGCGAAGATCATCCTCTCGTTCCCAGGTGGCTTCATCCTCGGTATGGTGGCTCAACTAAACTTTGCAAAACTTGATAACCTTGCTGCGGGTGACTCAACTGGAAAACTCCAAAATCTTGACTGGCTTCTCCTCATAAGTCCAATCATTGTCCAACTGAATTGCCTCCAAGGGTACGGTATCTCTTAGTGGTATATCGTCCATCTCAGCATGGCACTTCTTTAACTAGGAAACGTGAAACACATCGTGAACTCCTGACAGTCCTTTAGGTAACTCCAACTTGTAGGCAACTTCTCCCATCCGTTCCAAAACACGATACGGTCCTACAAATCTTGGGGCTAACTTTCCCTTAAATCCAAAACTTTTCAGTCCTCGCAAAGGTGATACTCACAGATATGCTCTCTCTCCAATTTCATAGGTTACCTCCTTGCGTTTCGAATCTGCATAACTCTTCTGTCTGTACTGAGCTATCTTCAGTCTATCTCGAATCAGTTTAACCTTCTCCTCAGACTCTTTGATCAAGTCTGGTCCAAACAACTGTCCATCTCCAAATTCATCCCACATCAACAGTGTTCTGCACCTTCGTCCATACAGGGCTTCGAACGGTGCCATCTTCGGACTGGCTTGGTAACTATTGTTGTATGAGAACTCTGCATAAGGCAGATTCTCATCCCAACCAGATCCATAATTTAGCGCACAGCCCTCAACATGTCCTCCAGAATCTGGTTGACTCTCTCGGTCTGTGCATCTGTCTGCGGGTGAAATGTTGTACTGAACTCCAATCTCGTTCCCAAAGTATGGTGCAGCTGATGCCAAAATTTTGAGGTAAACTATGTTCCTCTATCTGATACGATGGTCCTCGGAACTCCATGCAGACATACGATCCTGGTCATATATATCTTGGCCAACTTTGCACTGGTATAAGTTGTTTTCACTGGGATAAAGTGTGCCACTTTGGTCAAGAGGTCAACTACTACCCATATAGAATCATAACCTGATTTGGTCCTTGGTAATCTGATGATAAAATTCATGCCAAGTTTATCCCACTTCCATTCGGGTATCGGCATAGGCTGTAGCAATCCTGCTGGCTTTTGATGTTCTGCCTTCACTCTCTGACATACATCACATACGGCTACATACTCGGCGATGTCCTTCTTCATCCCTGTCCACCAGAAACGTTCCTTCAAATCCAAATACATCTTGGTGTTTCCAGGGTGTATCGAGTATGGTGAGTCATGAGCCTCCTGAAGTATTAATTTCCTGATCTCTGTGTTATTGGGCACACAAACACGGTCCTCAAGCCATAAGGTGTCGTGTTGATCCTCACGAAAACCTTTGGCCTTTCCTTCGCTCATTCTATCTTTTATCTCCGCAAACTCATTGTCATCCTTCTGAGCTTCTCGAATCTTTCCCAACAATGTAGACTGAACCTCCATTGTTGCAACAAAACCTCTAGGAACAATCTCCAATTGAAGTTCTCGGAGATCCTGTACTAAATCCTTCGGCAATCCCGTGCTCTCTAGGGTATTAGCATAACTCTTCCGGCTCAAAGCGTCTGCTACGACATTGGCCTTTCCTAGATGATAGTGCAGCTTCATGTCATAATCCTTTATAAGCTCCAACCATATCCTCTGCCTAAGGTTTCAGCTCCTTTTGTGTGAAAATGTACTTCAAACGCTTATGATCCGTGTACACATCACAACGGTTTCCAATAAGGTAATGTCTCCAAGTCTTCAACGCATGCACTACGTCTTCTAGCTCCAAGTCATGCGTGGCATAGTTCATCTCGTCAGGCTTTAGTTGTCATGAGGCATATGAAACAACTCTTCCGTCCTGCATAAGCACACATCCAAGTCCTAAGCGTGAGGCGTCGCAATACACTTGGAAATCCTTACGTATATCTGGCAGTGTCAGCACTGGGGTTGTAGTCAAACGTTTCTTCAGCTCCTGGAAACTTGCCTTGCAATCTTCCGTCCATTTAAACTTTGTATCCTTCTTCAATAATTCTGTCATTGGCTTCGCGACCTTGGAAAAATTCTCAATGAATCTCCGATAGTATCCTGCGAGTCCAAGAAAACTGTGGATCTCGCTAACTGAAATGGGTGCCAATCATCCAGTGACTGACTGAACCTTGGTGTGGTCTACTGCTATACCCTCTCCTGATATAACATGTCCAAGGAATCCGACTTCCTTCAACCAAAACTCGCATTTGCTGAACTTGGCATACAACTGGTGTTCCCTGAGTTTCTCGAGAACTAAACGCAAATGCTCCTTGTGTTCCTCTTCATTCTTTGAGTATACGATTATATCATCAATGAACACCACAACAAACTTATCCAAATATTCCATGAATACTTTGTTCATCATGCTCATGAAATAGGCAGGGGCGTTAGTCAGTCCAAACGACATGACTGTATATTCATACAGCCTATACCATGTGGTGAATGTTGTCTTGGGTATATCCTTCTCTCGAATCTTCAACTGATGGTATCCTGATCGCAAATCGATCTTCGAAAACACCTTAGCTCCTTGCAACTGGTCAAACAGATCATTGATCATCGGCAGTGGGTACTTGTTCTTGATCATCACTTCATTCAAGGCCCGATAATCAACAACCATTCTTAAAGACTTATCCTTCTTCTCAACCAAAAGTACTGGGGCTCCCCATGGTGATGAACTCCGTCGAATGTAACCTTTCTCCAATAACTCTTTGATCTGTTTCTTAATCTCCTCCAGATCATTCGCGGGCATCCGATAGGGTCTCTTGGATATTGTCCCTATACCTGGCAATAGCTCTATCAAAAAGTCGATATCTCGATCCGGTGGCATGCCTGGTAACTCTTCTGGGAAAACATCCAGGTAATCCTTTACTACATGCACTTCCTCCTGAACAACTCCCGTGAGGGTATCTACTTGGCTACTTCTTGGCGCATGCCTAGATACATACTTGATCCTTTTTCCCTCAGTGGTGGTGAGGAAAATTGATCTACTAACACAGTCAATGCTTCCTTCGTACTTTGACATCCAGTCCATTCCTAATATCACATCCAATCCTTGTGACTCAAAGATAATTAGGTCGGACAGAAAAACATGGTTGCTAATGGTTAAGGGTATCTGGTCGCACCATCGACTAGTCATATACTCCGCTCCAGGTGAACTTACTAACAGAGGGGTCCTAAGGGTTTGGGTCGGTAGTTTAAACTTATCCACGAATTCCCTTGATATGTATGAATGCGATGCACCAGTATCAAAAAGAACAAGAGCGGTAAATGACTTAACCAAAAACTTACCTATAACCGCGTCTGGCTGCTCTTCAACCTCCTCCACGTTATCGTGGTTCACTTGTCCTTTGTTGAATGGATTAGGCTTCTTCCCAGCGCTCCCATTTCCGTTTCCATTCTTCCCTTCAGGGCACTCCGTGGCATAGTGTCCAGTCTTCCCGCACTTGAAACAAGTAACATGGCTTAGGTCTCTCTTGGTGGGTGTGGCTGGATTGGGGCGGTTCTGATTGTTGCTTGCTCCATTCCCATTCCCATTCCCATTCCTTGGGCCAGTATGATTATGGTTACTTCCTCCATTATGGGTGTGGCCTCCATGGTTATGAACAAGTCCTCCTGAGTTCAGGTTTAGGCGAGGCTTCCGCTAAGCTCCTGAGGTATACCTCCCTTGTCCATACTTCCTCTTACGGTTCTCAATCTGCTGCTGCTTCCCTTCAATCATAAGAGCCTTATCTACCAACTCCTGGTAGTTGTTGAATGTTGCCACCATCAACTGCATGCTCATCTCATCATTCAGCCCTTCCATAAACTTCTCCTGCTTTGCGGCATCTATGGCCACATCATTAGGGGCATAGCGAGATAACTTGCTAAACTCATCCGCGTACTGAGCCATAGTACGGTTCCCCTGGCGTAAGTTGCGAAACTCACGCTTCTTCATACTCATAGCTCCAGTTGAGACATGGGCTGTACGGAAGGCTTGCTGAAACTGGTCCCATGTCACCGTGGCTATAGGGTAGGTGACAGTGTAATTCTCCCACCATGAGGTTGTTGGTCCATTCAACTGATGTGCAGCAAAACGCACCTTCTCAGCATCGGTACATCCTGAAGTGGTTAACTTCCTTCCAATCCTGCGGAGCCAATCATCTGCTACTATAGGCTCGGTGCTACTGGAAAACACCGGCGGTTGCAACCTCAAAAAATGGGCTAAGTTGTCAACTGGTGGTGGTGGTGGTGGTGGTGGTGGATTGTTGTTGTTGTTGTTGTTGTTGTTGTTGTTGTTGTTGTTGTTGTTGTTGCCTTGGTTCTATACTAACAACTGCATCAGGGTATTCTACTACTGGATCAACTGAGTGAGCTCGGGTGGGAAAGCGAATCCGGGGTCACGTGTCGGAGGCATCTGATGGGTTTAGAGGGGAGAGATTAGAATAGAATGAGTTCTAATGAGAAAGCACTACCCATATGCACATGAGAAAAACACAATCATTTCACTCAATCAATCAAGCAAGGGCATGCAATCGGTCTAGAACTATCGCGAAAGTGCTCGGACTACACTATTTACATGGTGGAATACTACTACTGATGTGGTGGTCTACTAAAAATATTCCTCAGTTGAAGACTCCATGATATCTGCTCCAGCTTCGTCTTCAAAGTCATCATCGCTAATGTCAGAGTCGGTGTCGTCGATGATGATGTAGTCCTCCTGACGAATGTCCTTGGGTTCTTCGTCTTCTTCTACTGGTGCGGGGTCTCCCATGAATACTCCAATCTTCTTAATTAGGTCGTCATTCTTCTCCAATAGTGTCGTAATTTCCTCCTCGTATCCATCGCGTGTAGACTTAAGTTCTTCTTCCAGTTCGATGATCCTTGTCTTTGCCTTCTTCAGATCTATCATGCCTGCGCACATTTGAATCTCCTGGCGTCGAATGTGCTAGTTTAGTTCCTGGATGAAAGCTGCAATTGATCTATCTTTCCTGGTGCTGATCATCTCCCATTGCTCATCTCGGCGCCCACAGATCTGGTAGATAGTATCCTTAAGCTCCTTTTGGTAAACTTCTCCAATGCGTCCCATGTTGATGTGAGCTGCCATACTCTTTCCTAGACTCCAGGTTGGTGCATCAAAGGAAAAATCTATGGGTTTAGTGACTGGCGTGAAGGTCCTTCTTGGAACTTGAACTTGAATCATCCATCGCTCCTCTTCTGGAAAGTGGCGTTGTAAGTCCCGGTGAAGCTTGGTATTCCTATGTTCAGGTACCTAGTGACTTCCTTCAAATGTCGTCCAAAAGGTGTGTCTTCATACGGTTGTGCAAACTTGTTCCTTGCATCCGCCATCCTAAAGAGCGGAAAATGGAGAGGAGTCAGAAATGAGAAGAGAATAGTGATCTATGGCCTTAGCTTAATGGTCGTGTCCTACACTCAGCGTGTGCTCTGATACCATTGTAACGTCCCGAGACCGATGCGCCAGCTGTCTTCTAGTTATTCGATGTTGTTGCCTTGTCATTCGTTTTGGTTCGTCGCATCATGTGCTTTGCATCATGTCATCATGTCATCATGTCTTACGTCTTTTGCATCTCAACTAAATAAACCATATGGATCTTTGATCCGTTTAAATTGGGGGAACTCACATGGTGGTTTCTCTTTAAAACATATCCTCCCGATATTAGGGAGCTATATTAAATATTCCAATTTCGGAATCACCTATAACACACTTGCAATTTATCACATGCCCTTTTCCGCTTCAAGTTTGGTCCCCAAACTTTTCCTGTAATTTCTTTTGTCACTTCCCCGAGCTCCACCTAAATTCTCAACATTTCTGGGCACTTCAAAACCCTAGCCCTAGTTCAAACCATTTGATTAAATTCAAATGAGTTTGAATTCATATCTTCCGATCTTGCCACTTCTAATTTTCTCGGACCATGCATATTTTTATGAGTCCGGGAAAATTGTCCTCGTTCCCAGATTCCGCCCCTACCTTCTTTTTCTTTTCCTTCTCCTTCTCTGGTCTATCTTAAAAAGGAAAAGAATAGAGGGAGAGAAGAGCCCAGCTTCTTGGGTATGTCCATCTAGGCCGGCCCATTTGCGCAGCTAGCCCAGCCCACCTAAACCCTCACTTAACCTAGCCACGCTGCTCCATCCCTCCTCCCCCGATCGATCCCCATCTCTCCCTGTGCGCCGCCACACACAGAGCCAGTGCCAGGAGGCGCTAGATCCCCTAGAGCTCCTTCGCAGCACCCTTCTCTCCCTCGACCCACTCATCCTCCTCGCGATGTGCCCCCTCCTCCTCATCCCGATCAGGAGGACCTCTCAATCCGCCGTCATCCACCTTGCGCGAGGCCGCCGCGGCGTTGTCTCGCCCACCTGCACCTCCAGGAGAGGCCTCCTGCGCCGCCCTTGCCCGGTCCCGGCCGGACACCGTTGTCAGGGCCCCGTTCCCACCTCCGGCGTGCCAAGGCCGTTGCCTTGCCACCGCCGCAGGCCAGAGCCACCTCCGGCCTCCCCTTCATCGGCATTGTCCCCTGTTCCTCGCCTCGAGAAACAGCGCTTCAAGGCTGGCCTCCTGCAGCTCGTCGTTGTCGGGGATACCACCACCAGCAATCAGCCGCTCCACCGCCATTTTGCAGGAGCTCTGCCTCCCTGCTTCGCCTCCGCCTCTCCTCTTGCTGCTGCTCAAGCCCTCGTCTGCCATGGCCTTCCTCCTGCCCATGCGTTTCTTTTCGTTCCCTGCATCGATGCATTGCCGGAGAAGCACCTGCTCCTCTTGCAGTCGATGTGCCCTGCCTTGGCCTCCTGTTCACGATGACCGGAAGACCACGGGAGACTTCTTTGCCGCCTCCACGCACCTCCAGTGACCTCCCGAGGCAGGGCCTTGGCAAGTCCCTCGATGCCCCTTCAGATTCATTAAGACCGGCAAGTTCGACTTCGGCGCCAAGTTCATCTTCAAATCTGTACGACTACACCCGATGTGGATTTCGGCAAGTACCTGGAGGCCACAACGACGCCAAGTACCACGACACCCATGTTCGTCTACGAAATGTGTACCACTACATCGTCATGACCGGACCGACAAGTAACCCAACGTCATGTGAACAACGACCGTCATCAAAGATCCGGGTAGCAAAACGTCAAGTACCTATGACCGAAGAACGCCATGTACCTCTCCGAAAAACGAACATGTACCACTACGTCCGGAGACCTCGAACCCGTCAAGTCCGACAATGTTTGTGTACAACTACCGACGACGTGAATGTTGCCAAGTACCCTCTCCGGATCGTCATGTTTGACTACCGATAAACATGTACCACTACCGTCGCCGAGATCGCGAGAACCTCTACCGTCGACCCTAGAGCATGAGAGAACGACTACTTCCACTATGAAGGTCCCGAGAACATCTACTTCCCCTTCTCCGCTTCGAACATGATCCGTTCCGATAATGCACGCTTCGAAAGGTATAACGTCGAGACGACCACCATGGACGAATGTTGTGGATACGAGATGAACCCCGTGTTTGCAGCGTGCCCGTTTGACTCGTGCATGACCCTCGGTTTCCATGCCACCGACTCGTGGGACACCCGGTATCCGAGAGTGCCCCACCATATTTTGCATGCATCCGCACACTTCTCCTTTGCATCGATATCTCAATCAAGTTACCGGAACCGGAACGCTGCCGTGGCACCGTTTTCGTTATCGTTGCCGTGGCACCCCTTTCCTTTACACCACGGTGACAAATGCTTCATAATGCTCTTGTCAACTTGTAATATAAATTGCATAAACTTGTTCATGTCATCCGCATCATGATAACAACAATTAAAATGTTTAGATTGTTGTTGCAATAAATTACTAAGGCATATGGGGATTTACCGGATTCATTATTTGTTATATCGGGCCCATTTAAATTGTTAGATGGTTTAGTTTTGTTATGCTTCACCTCTTGCCATGTTAACCAACATTTAATATTGTTGATTACCTAAACGAGAGAGAACTAAATAATTGATGTGGTGTTCCGTCAATATGCAACTCGTTGCATATTGAGCTCCACTTAACTTGTAGTTTTGTTTGTGCCCCTTGCCATGTCATGCATATTTAAACCGGACATGCATCATACTTGGTTGTGCATCATGCCATGCTTATGTGATGATTGTTTACCATGTTGTTTGTTTTCTTTCCGGTGTTGCTTCTTCGGGTTAGTTCCGATAGCATCGCGTTTGTGAGGATCCGTTTGACTACGTCCGTTTGTCTTCTTCATGGACTCGTTCTTCTTCCTTGCGGGATCTCAGGCAAGATGATTGACGGTGTCCTGGACTAGGGGGTACTCAACACGTCATCTCCCAATCTGATAGATTGGGCCGAGGACCCCCGTGGCTGTATACTCATGGGCCAGTTCGGACAACTGCCGCATACAAGGAAGATTCCACAAGACTTGGCGATCAAGACAAGGACTTCTCCCCACCAGCGTATTCGGATAGGACTCGTTAACCTGGGCCTATGGTGCATTATATAAACCAGGGCCAAGCTAGTCGATAGATCATATATGTATATATACAATCATACCCTAGGCTAGCTTCTAGGGTTTAGCCTCTACGATCTCGTGGTAGATCAACTCTTGTACTACCCATATCATCAATATTAATCAAGCAGGATGTAGGGTTTTACCTCCATCAAGAGGGCCCGAACCTGGGTAAAACTTCGTGTCCCCTCCCTCCTGTTACCATCGATCCTAGACGCACAGTTCGGGACCCCCTATCCGAGATCCGCCGGTTTTGACACCGACATTGGTGCTTTCATTGAGAGTTCCTCTGTGTGATCGACAAAAAGATCGATGGCTCGCCTGCAGATCAACTGCGACTTCGGCATCCTCGTCACCAGCTTGACTGGTCACCTTGGTTCGACCAAGAACTGCGCCCCGTGTTCGGATCACCATGTTCGGACGAGGGCCTTCATCAACACCAACTCCTATCTCTATCAAGATCATGGAGGAATCGTCCATGGAGCTCGGGGGCTCAACGTCAACATTGCCCTCGGGCGACTGTGCTGTTTTTCCGGACAGCGAACGCGTATCCGCCGCCACCGCCTCCTCGAGCATCGCTTTAACGATCACTTTGGTGGAATTGTGCGGAATTGAGTCTACAACAACCCTGGAAAATTTCGTCGAGTTCCGATGGAGGAATCTCTGGCAATCTATGATATACCGGAGCCCTGTCAAATCTGGACGGGAATCTGTACGAGTTTAGGGCGTGGTGTCCAGCTTCTAGCTCGGACGTCCTTTGAAAGGTCCAACCGTTGATCGGCTGCGGAATTCCTATATCTAGTACCTCTCAAAATTTCAGCTCGATCCGACCGTCCAAACTCTGGGAACCTTCCAATTAGTGCATCACTTTTCGGATCTGTTTTCTGCGCGAAAACGAATCCGACCCGGGTTCGTCTTTTTTATGAACAGGATTTCGGACATCCCTTTTGAAGGAAGTTTTGTATGGGGTATTGTGTTTTGTTCCCGAACACATCCCACTAACTTTAAGATCTTTTGAACATGATCTTCAACATCATGCTGGTGTCAAACCAGTCCGGCAATATTGCTCCACGGCCGCCGACCTGCGCTAGACACGTCGTCACTTTGTTGAGCCGAGCTCAACTTCTTCGGATCATCATCTCGGCAAGCCAAACAAGAGTCTGGCATCGCGAAGGATAAATCATCACCAACATCGCGCCCCACGGATTACACAGAGCGGGCATACCGGCATCACCGCACGGTCGCTTCATCAAGCTGGCATCGACCACGTCACGACCTGCATCGGCAGGGCCGCACTATTGCTTCTTCAAGCTGGTGTCCATCACGCCGACCTACTTCGACTCATCGGCTGACATCGAGGCTTCGCCATCTCTTCATCAACCTACTCCGGTAATGGGTGTGCGGATCGAGTCCCAATTTTGGGAATCACCTTCCTTCGGATTGCTACAACAAATAAACCAGGTGCTATTAATCCTAGTATTTTTTGCTTGTTTGGGTTCAATTTTTCCCAAGGAATTATTACTCTGATTTGTCCATCATATGTACACAGGTCTATCAAATGGTGGCCGCATTAACGAGGTCGCATGGTGGTCCGGTCAGTCTCCGTACATAGTCCGGCGAATGCCGCATCCGGAACTCGGACCGACCTGTGAATTCAGGCTTTGCCACGCCTTTACCGCATCACGCCGACGCCCTGCATCGACATTGACTACGGCGCCGGGCCATATTTCTTTTATTACTCACTTTGCATAAATTATTTATTATGCAACATTTTTTAATTATCATTATTACTATTATCTCTGGTTTGCACTATTTTTTGTGCACAGGAAAATGATCCGGAGACTTCGGCGTCACTCTGTCGGTCTGCATTGACCATGCTATGTCACCACTTCGTCGTGTCGAGCTCTCCACTCCGCCACCTCGGGACCGGCTTGGGGGATAGAACCTTGCCCCGCATCAAGCTCGGACCGTGTCATCAATACCGAACACATTAACCAGCTAAGTCACTTTCATGCTCAAAGCTTTAATTTCTAACTTGTGTTCGGTTCGACCAAGCATTATACTTTTTTTGGAAAAAGTTGCTTGTAAATTTTTTTCGTTGTCCAAACTTTGTTTGTGACACACAAATTCAAGGACCCAATTCACTTGGGGGTTTCCTTTATGAAGCTTTTCCTCTTGCATGTGATTATACTTGTACGGCTTTGTTCCTTGTTCGTGTATTATGCCACAATATGCACCATATTGACTTAAGCGATTTGCAAGCTGGGTTGCCTCGCTCCTGTGTTTACCCCTACGTTCCCGATTGTTTGGCTAGGGAGTAAAGGGAGCACCTCTGCGATTGTCATGATCAGGTCGCCCGAGCCGGACCTCAGACTGGGTGAAGCTGAAAGCTAGCGCTCTTATAGTTTTCAATGATGGTCGGCACACAACGAAACTCATGAGTACAAAAAATCTATTGCACAAGTCTCATAATAACAATGAGCACCAAAGAAAGGTATCGGTGGGGGTACTATTTTCTTCGAAGATGCTTCTTACACTTCACGGTAATATAGCATAAGTTCCCTGAGCGCGCTTTGTCTGTTACAGCCTTATGGCCTGATTGCCTGGTTATTGGAAACACCGTCGATATTCTCGACCGATGGAGTACATAACACTTTTCGGTCCTTGACCGAAGAGGGAGAAGATGACGGTCGGTTAAGACGCGTTTAAAGTTCGGTTGAACATAGATATGATATAAGTACTTCGGTACATGCAATCATTCTTCTACCCAAGTCACTTGGGGGCTCGTAAGTTTACTTAAGCCGTTTTATAATAAGTGTTCTTCTTCTTAGTCGTTGCAAAGTTTTTTTATTATTATTTATCACTCCTTTTTTCGACACGAGTGTGCGGTCACTAGCCAGGGAGCCTAATTTCTCTCTCAAAGCCGCTAGAGTTTAGTTTGCTAAACTGGCCTGATGAGAAGTACTCCGCCCTCGGGATAGGAGGTTGAAGCTGTAGGCTGACCCGCTCAAAGTCTTGAGATAGGATGTATCATGTTAAAGCACGACAGAAGCACTTCTTTTTTCTAAGACCAACTTTCGGATTGGCACCGAACACTTGATATTGTTCGGACGTCATATTTTTACTAATGTTTCTTGGTTTTCCAAGCTTTTTGGCACTTTTAAACTATTTGTGCTTTTCCAGCATTAGTCTCGTAGTGCAACCCGGACACCCTTAGGGATTCGGCAAAAACATTCTCAGATATTGCTATATATGCATCGGTTTCGAATTGTGTCTTCGGTCAATAGTTGGGTTGCCCGGCTCCTGCACTTGCTTCCTACGTTCTGTTTTGTTCGGCTAGGCGAGCAAAGGGAGAAGCACTGCGATTGTGCTTCCAGCTCACATGGTTAAGCACCTCAGTGGAGAAAGCCGAAAACTGAATTTCACAATAAGCGTAAACTGGTCAGCGATGTGATGACAATGTTAAATGATGGGCCATTCATAACATTGGCCGAAGTGTTTACGGCTTGACCTCGACTGTCGCCGAACATTACCGGGGGCTATTAACTGGCCTCCCAAACTAAATCCTCAATATTTTGCTCTTATATTAGAGCTGAGGTTTAATGATCATGCTTAGCATGACAACCCAAAGAAAGGGACCGATAGCGGGACTATTTTCTTTGGAAGACATTTCTTCTGTTAAACAGTAATATAACTCTCTGCGTACATTAGTTTATAAAACCATATGGCCAGATTACCTTGTTTGTTGTAAATCTTTGCCCTCATAAAGGCTTTATAAAGTAGGACAAACACTCCTCGGCTACTGGCCGAGGAGGTGGAAGCCGATGGTCGGTCAACAAAGTTTTGTACAATGCGGATCCGAGCATTAATGACGTAAAGTACTTGGATACATAAGAGTCATTACACATAATTTGTGATTTTACTATGGATATTGATCCTTAATTCGGCCACCCGTTCCCGCATTAAGGCTCGGGGGTTACTAGGCTTCGGGCTTATTATTTACAAATATTAAAGGGGCACATTGACCCCCTGATCTGGTGTTACCACCCGACCAGTGTCTCGGGGGCTACTGCATTGCTTGTCCAATGCAGAAAATTTTATGTGCAATATAGTTTCCGAGATGATTTTGATCCTCAGGTTGGTCGGCCGCACCCAACCTGAGTCTTGAGGACTGAGCACGCCGCTTTTAGTATCCCGAAGTATTCTGCCGAGCTTGGACTTGATCCTCAGGCCGATTTTGCAAATCAACCTGAGTCTCAGCGGCTACTGGGATCAGCGGTCTTACGTCATCCTTCAGGTGCATCTCGGGTTTTAGACCGATACACACCTTGAGGGCTACTGGCTATATATCTTGGCAGAGAATAAATTGCACCAATAAAAATATTAACAAAAATCGGCCCACATTCGGGGTGGTGCACCACCTCGGAAGCAGTCCGGCATAATGCTCGGGCGTTAGTGGCTGGCTCCATAAAGGGCATTTCCGGCATTAAGCTCGGCTAAACTCCTTCAAACTTCTTTGAACCAAGGTGATTTACGACACCTCGGATACAGTCCGGCGTTGGAGCTCGGATACATAGTCCGGCGTTGGAGTTCGGATACAGTCCGGCATTGGAGCTCGGATACATAGTCCGGCGTTGGAGCTCGGATACATTCCGGCGTTAGAGCTGGGAAGCGGTCCGGCGTTGGTGCTCGGCTACAAAAGATACCTCGAATGCAGTCCGGCGTTGGAGCTCGGACGCAAGAGGACGCTGCCGCCCGGGAACAATTTCAAACCCGAGGTGTGGCGTAAAAATAACAAGGCATTAATAAAGGCTGGAAACTTAAAGGGGCTCCTCGGATACCCGATGTATAAACTTGTCAAATTCATTTCGGCGATCCTCAAGATCGAAGATGAGAAGATTTGTTGAACCAGTTTTCAAGACCGGCAACAAAAGATGAAGAACAGTTTGAAAGAATCGAGGAGCGTCCCTAACTTGAAGACCGGTTCAGGGGGCTACTGACGGTCTCCTGGACTAGGGGGTACTCAACACGTCATCTCCCGATCTGATAGATTGGGCCGAGGAACCCCATGGCCGTATACTCATGGGCCAGTTCGGACAACTGCCGCATACAAGGAAGATTCCACAAGACTTGGCGATCAAGACAAGGACTTCTCCCCACCAGCGTATTCGGCTAGGACTCTTGTTAACCTGGGCCTCTGGTGCATTATATAAACCAGGGCCAGGCTAGTCGATAGATCATATATATATACAATCATACCCTAGGCTAGCTTCTAGGGTTTAGCCTCTACGATCTCGTGGTAGATCAACTCTTGTACTACCCATATCATCAATATTAATCAAGCAGGACGTAGGGTTTTACCTCCATCAAAAGGGCCCGAACCTAGGTAAAACTTCGTGTCCCCTCCCTCCTGTTACCATCGATCCTACACGCACAGTTCGGGACCCCCTACCCAAGATCTGCCGGTTTTGACACCGACAATGACCATACCCTCGAAATCACTTCTATCTTTGCTTGCTAGTTGCTCACTCTTTTGCTTTGCCTATGCTGCGATACCTACCACTTGCTATATCATGCCTCCCATATTTCCATCTCAAACCTCTAACCCACCTTGTCCTAGCAAACCATTGTTTGGCTATGTTACCGCTTTGCTCAGCCCCTCTTATAGCGTTGTTAGTTGTAGGTGAAGATGGAGTTTGTTCCATGTTTGGAACATGGATATGTTGGGATATCACAATACCTCTTATTTAACTAATGCATCTATATACTTGGTAAAGGGTGGAAGGCTCGGCCTTATGCCTGGTGTTTTGTTCCACTCTTGCTGCCCTAGTTTTCGTCATACCGGTGTTATGTTCCTTTATTTTGCGTTCCTTACGTGGTTGGGTTATAATGGGAACCCCTTGACAGTTCACTTTGAATAAAACTCCTCCAGCAAGGCCCAACATTGGTTTTACCATTTGCACTAACAACCTACCACCTTCCCTTGGGTTCTACAGACTCAAGGGTCATCTTTATTTTAACCCCCCCGGGGCCAGTGCTTCTCTAAGTGTTGGTCCGAAATGGGCAGCCTGCGGGGCCACCTCGGGGAAACTTGAGGGTTGGTTTTACACGTAGCTTGAATTATCTGGTGTTGCCCTGATAACGAGATATGTGCAGCTCCTATCGGGATTGTCGGCGCATCGGGTGGCTTTGCTGGTTTAGTTTTACCATTGTCGAGATGTCTTGTAACCGGGATTCCGAGCCTAATCGGGTATTCCAGGGAGAAGGAATATCCTTCGTTGACCGTGAGAGCTTTTGATGGGCTAAGTTGGGACACCCATGCAGGGTTTTGAACTTTCAAAAGCCATGCCCGCGGTTATGGGCAGATGGCAATTTTTTAATGTCCGGTTGTAGAAAACCTGAAACTTAACTTAATTAAATGGATCAACAGCGTGTGTAGCCGCGATGCTCTCTTTCCGGCGGAGTTCAGGAAGTGAACACGGTGTTGGAGTTATGCTTGACGTAGGTTGTTCTAGGATCACTTCTTGATGATAGTTTCTCGACTGTGCCTTGCCTTCTCTTCTCGCTCTCATTTTCGTATGTTAGCCACCATATATGCTAGTGCTTGCTGCAGCTCCACCTCATACCTTTTACCTTACCCATAAGCTTAAATAGACTTGATCCCAAGGGTGTGAGATTGCTGAGTCCCCGTGACTCACAGATACTTCCAAAACCAGCTTTCAGGTGCCGATGATATTGTGCAGGTGACGCAACCGAGCTCAAGGTGGAGCTAGATGAAGATCGTGTTTGCTAGGTTGTTACCGTTTCTAGTTGATCAGTAGTGGAGCCCAGTTGGGGCGATCGGGGACTTTGTTGCATTTGGGGTTGTTTCTTTATTTTGGTTCCGTAGTCGGACCTTGATTGTATCTGGATGAATGTTATGGTATTTATGTTATTGTGTGACGTGGCAAGTGTAAGCCAACTATGTATCATTTTCCTTATTCAGTACATGGTATGTGTAAAGATTACCCCTCTTGCGACATTGCTTATAGTGCGGTTATGCCTCTAAGTCATGCTTCGACACATGGGAGATATAGCCGCATCGTGGGCGTTACAAGTTGGTATCAGAGCCTTCCCCGACTTAGGAGCCCCCTGCTTGATCGAATCGCTGGTGTTGTTGAGTCTAGAAAAATGTTTTGAGTCATTTAGGATTATATATATTGGGAGTAGGATTCTTTTTACTCCTCAGTAACTTCGTCGCTCTGGTGAGGCATCCTAACATAGAGTTTTGACTCTTCTCCTCTCAAATTTCACTAAAAAAATTAGGATCACGCGGGTATCTTGGAATCGTTCCGATGGTTATGTGACGAGAACGTTGTTCTTGGTGCCTCCTGACATTTAGGGGTTGTGGCAGTGTCCCGGGGAGTTGAGCTCCGAGGTGTTGTTGCCACAATTTTATCGTTGAATTATGGAATACCTGAGTTTTGCCGACATCGAAAATCTCTTTTATGCAGTTGTTGGTGAGATAACCTCGACGCCACCCAGTACTGGGGCGGGAGTTCGGGAGTATTGCCATAACTCGTATAACGGATGCTTTTCGAAGGTTGAGGTAAACGATTTCCGAAGGTTTCTTGGTTATGTGTTGAAGGATGGATACAACTAGATGTAGGATTTGCTAGTTTTGGGTGAGATATTATGCTTCCCCTGTATCCCCAACACCTGATTGCATAACCGAAAAATGTCGGGAGTTTATAAGTGGGAATTCAAGTAGCTCTTAGGATATCTTTCCGACAGATGTATGATATGAGATTGAGGTTCGACGTCTAGTGGTCCGCCTATCCACGGTTGGTTTTACATTGGTCTCGTTGTGTCTTAAAGAGTCCTTGGCTTTGCTGACTCGGGGACGCTTCGTATGTCATGTGCACTGCCTTGTACATGATGGTACTATACGATCGAGCCCGTGTGGGCCCCACCACAAAAACTTCGGACGAAATCTCTATCATATGTTTGTTCTGGCTTATTCTGTAAGACAACCCTTTGTTGTGTTTTGAGTTGTGGTATTTGAGTTGCTTCAAAGTCAAGTGTTTGATTCCATACCTTTCCTAACTGGTGTTCTCATATTTCTATGTGAGTACTAATCCTTCATGATAATTGAGATTGTCATGTCAATCCTTTTCAACCACTGTGCTTCTCTTCAAGTGGATCCGATCATTTTTTCCATCCGCAAGATAACTCAAGTCTTCTCAATGGTGTTTGTTTCATCCATCTCCAAGTTGCCTTTGTTTTCCCACCCGCCCACCCTTTTTCCTTGAAGGATTCGGATTTCTTAATCAAGTATCTATCTTATTGATGTGAAGTCTCTCCATTCTTTTCTGTCAATATTCTTATCTGATGATTCTCAGGAAGATACTAACGGAGCTTCAAGTTCATCATTCTTCATTCTTTTCTTCTCTGATGGTTTCAAGTCAAGCTTTGTTGATCATATCCTTTTCCTCGTTTCAAATGCTTTTCTCATGCCGATGCACCCCTAATCATTCACCTCTCGCTATTCTTTTGTTCCGGAGTGCTGAAGATATCTCAGGAGATTCGTGTTTCCATTCTCAATTCGTTCAAGCTTTTGCGAGGATGTTACCTCATTCAAGCCTTTTATTCAACCGGTGCAATCTCTCTCTTCAAGCTATCGTTCAACAGTGTTTCTTTTGAGTGGGCCCTAACCCACAGGTCTTTTCCCAGGATCTTACCTGACACTTCTTATTTTTCCCGAGCTATTCTCAAATCTTCTAAAGTTTGACGTAAGAATGAATTGTCATCAGTCATATGTCTTTCACCAAGATCTTTCGACTTTTTTTCATCTTCGGTTCAACCTTTCTAATATTCATTCACCCGGAGTATCTCAACAATTCTTGGTGGTGTTTCTCATCGTCATTCTCTGCATTTGAAGACCGAAGAAGAGTTCTTCTCCATATCTTATCCGTTCTCTCAAAGATACGTGATTCTAGCTAGTTGCTATCCTCTCATAATTGTTTTCGATCGTAAGAATTCTTTTCACCCATCCGGAGCAATTCAAGACTCTTTTCAGTTTGATTCTTCGAAGACCATCATTGCGGGATTATTCATTCTAGCTTTCAGCTCGCTTTCTCCAAATCTTACCGGTGCATCATTCAATTATTCTCTAATCAGCTCGTGATCTCTTCCTTCACTTGTATCCAAATTCTCTCAAGTATCTCCATTTGTTTTCCAATTCTTCCCGGTGAATTGTGTCTTTGCTACTTTCCTTTTCAATTCTTATGGTGGTTCGTTCAAGAGTTCTTTTCCTTGGTTATCATATCGATTTATTCGTTGCTTCAATCCTACCGGTGGCTCGTTGAAGACCTTCTCAAGTTTTCCCAATATCTATCTTAATCCTTTCTACAAGAATAAGTTGTATGCAATCCATTGCTTGTCATCAATTTAAATTGATGAAGGATAAGCATAATGTAATTCTTATTCTTGTTTCACTGAGTTTATTCAATTCCTGCTTTTCTGAGTGGTTCATCATATCACATTCTCGGTTCGAGATGCTTTATCTTTTATTTCCAAGAGTTCCAAGCTCTCGCAATTATATCACCATGGAGATTCATCGAAATCATTACAAGGATTCACCTTGTGTTTTCAACTTCTCTTTTCTTTCGTTTGATCATTCTTTTACCGGAGTTCTGCATGGAGGCTCTACATGATGGTTCATCAAGGAGTTAATTCATTCTCTAAGTGTTCATTGAGATTTCTTTTCAGAGGAGCTCAAGTATTCTTCATCTTGCAATCCCGAGTGCAATTCTTTTTTCCTTATCTTTTGAGGTGGTGTTATGTCATTCTTGATAATTTTCCTTCGTGTTTCATGATTCAGAAGTTACCAAGAATGAGATATCTTAACTCCATCAATCTCTTCATTGGAGTTATATTTGGTTATATTTCACATAAAACCTTCCCTATGGAATGTTGCTATCTATGGTGCTCATAAATGACCCAAGTTCTTCATTTATCCTCCCGGTGAAATAAGTTTCTCGTCTCCTTGTTCTTATCAATCCAATCTTGTTTTCGTTAGTGGCAGTATTTCACCTTAAGTTTTGAGATGTTTTCATAAGCCCACAAGCAGCCTTTTTTTTCGTTGTTGTTTTCCAACAACTCCATTATAACCTTCTGGGAAGAGTGCTTTCCCAACTCATTTGTGGTAGAAGTTGTCATTTTTCTTCTCCGTTCTTTTGTTCCGACGATCCACCTTCTATTCTTTCATCCGAAGGCATTGTGATGTTTCTCTTTTCTCTCATCATCTCGAATGGTGTTCTTTTCGTGCTTATCCATCCAACCGGAGTATCGGGTTTTCATTCGAGCTCTCTCATCTTATCAAATTTTGACTCCCTTCTCAACCGGAGTGCTGTCTAAAATCTTTCTTACCCCTTGTGCCATTCTTTCAATAGTTCCGAAGACAGTGTGTTGTTGATTTCATCAAGCATACTCTCATCTTGTCAAGTTCTTATTCAATTCCTTTTCTTTTCAGTCGGAATGCTGCCCAAATTATATCATTCTTTTTCCTTCTCTATCTTGTGTTAACCAGAGTGTCATTTTTATCATTCCTCTTTTAACCGGTGTCTCATCCAAGTGCTTTTGTTTGGCAAAGTTTATATTCCTTACCTTCCATGTCCAACCAGAGTTTTGTCGTAATTGATCTTTATCGTTCCTTGTACATATCGTTTCAATCGGAGTGCTTGCATGTACCTATTGTCCATTGTAACACTTTTCTTACGTCTTTCAACCTACAAGGGTCTAGTAAGGTTCCTTGTTCCTCTTCTCTAACGGAGGTTTCAACTTTGTTCACCTTCGTTGTATTCTTTTCTCGAATTTGTTCAACCTCGCAAGGTTCTTTGGTTTCACTCAATTGTCAAAGAAGCAACTTTGTTTTACCTCTTCTCTTTCTCTTATGTTTTCCCTCCGGTGCCATTCTAGATCTCGGGACGAGATCCTCTCGTAGTGGTGGAGTGTTGTAATGCCCTGAGACCGATGCGCCAGCTGTCTTCCAGTTATTCGCTATTGTTGCCTTGTCATTCGTTTTGGTTCTTTGCATCATGTCATCATGTCATCATGTCTTACTCTTTTGCATGTCAACTAAATAAACCATATGGATCTTCGATCCGTTTAAATTGAGGGAACTCACATGGTGGTTTCTCTTTAAAACACATCCTCCCAATATTAGGGAGCTATATTAAATATTCCAATTTCGGAATCACCTATAACACACTTGCAATTTATCACATGCCCTTTTCCGCTTCAAGTTTGGTCCCCAAACTTTTCCTGTAATTTCTTTCGTCACTTCCCCGAGCTCCACCTAAATTCTCAACATTTCTGGGCACTTCAAAACCCCTACTTGGCGTGGAAGGCAAGCTAGGCAATACGGATATGTATATCTCCTCCTTTGTAACCGACCTTGTGTAACCCTAGCCCCCTCCGGTGTCTATATAAACCGGAGGGTTTTAGTCCGTAGGACAACATACAATCATACCATAGCCTAGCTTCTAGGGTTTAGCCTCTCTGATCTCGCGGTAGATCAACTCTTGTACTACTCATATTATCAAGAATAAATCAAGCAGGACGTAGGGTTTTACCTCCATCAAGAGGGCCCGAACCTGGGTAAAACATCGTGTACCTTGCCTCCTGTTACCAACCGCCTTAAACGCACAGTTTGGGACCCCCTACCCGAGATCCGCCGGTTTTGACACCGACATTGGTGCTTTCACTGAGAGTTCCTCTGTGTCGTCGCCGTTAGGCTTGATGGCTCCTTCGATCATTGATAGCGATGCAGTCCAGGGTGAGACTTTTCTGCCCGGACAGATCTTTGTATTCGGCGGCTTCGCACTGCGGGCCAACTTGCTTGGCCATCTGGAGCGGATCGAGAGTTACGCCCCTGGCCACCAGGTTAGGTTTGGAAGCCTAAACTACACGGCCGATATCCATGGAGACTTGATCTTCTACAGATTCGAGCCCCTGCCTAGTGCGCCACACATTCACGATGAGCATGATTTAGCTCTGCCATCGGACAGTGTTCAGGAGATCGCGCCGGCAACCGCTCCGACCCTCAATTCGGAGCCAGTTGCGCCATCCATGGACGGGTGGATAGACCCTGCCACGGAGGCCACACTCTCATCGGTGATCGAGCCGAGTATCGACCTTACCCTTCACGGTAGCCGTGACGCCGAACTACTGGATTCTTCCCCGGCCACGGACTCCGAACCGCCTGCGCCCGTGCCTATCAAATCCGATTGGACGCCGATCATGGAGTTTACCTCCGCGGATATTTTTCAGCACTCGCCCTTCAGCGATATACTGAACTCATTAAGGTCTCTCTCCTTGTCAGGAAAGTCCTGGCCAAACTATGTCTGGCAGGATTGGGATGTGGATGACAAAGAAATTCGCCGCCCACCCACCACCCACTTAGTAGCCACTGTCGACGACTTAACCGACATGCTCGACTTCGACTCCGAAGACATCGACGGTATGGACGACGATGCGTGAGACGAAGAGGAACCACTGCCAACAGGGCACTGGACAGCCACCTCGTCATATGACATATATATGGTGGACACACCCAAAGAAGGAAATGGCGACGGGACAACGGAGGATGACCCCTCCAAGAAGCAACCCAAGCGCCAACGTCAGCAGCGCCGCTCTAAGTCTCACCAAAGCAAAAGTGGCGACACCGGCACAGGAGATAATAGCACTCCGGACAGTGCCGAAGACGACAACAATCCCCTCCAGCAAGATTTAGGGCAGGAGGATGGAGAAGCCAGCCCTCCCGAGAGAGCGGTAGATGGAGAGATGGAGGATGATAATTACATGCCTCCCTCTGAAGACGAGGCAAGCCTCGATGATGACGAATTCATCGTGCCTGAGGATCCCGTCGAACAAGAACGCTTCAAGCACCGGCTTATACCCACGGCAAATAGCCTTAAGAAAAAGCAACAACGACTTCAAGCTGATCAAGATTTGCTAGCCGACAGATGGACCAAAGTCCTTGCGGCCGAGGAATATAAACTCGAACGCCCCTCCAAGAGTTACCCAAAGCGTAGGTTGCTACCCCGACTTGAGGAGGAAGCATTCAAACCTACATCTCCAGCATATGGTGCGGCTGACCGGCCACCTTGTGGCCGCGACAAAGAGGCATTTCAGCCAAAAACTCAGCCCACACCCCGACGCCACTCAAATAAAAATGACAAGGCACGGGGAAACACGCTAGACCTATGAGATGTATTGGAGGACAAAGAAAAACATGCAAGATTGATCTACGAATCATGAGGGCGCGCCACTATGCGAGACGATAACCATCACACTGGATACAGTAAAAGTAAGTCCGGCCGGGCCGAACACAGCGGACAATACACATTTGAGCTGCGTCGCGATATAGCGCAGTACAGAGGCGCCGCACACCCCCTATGCTTCACAGATGAAGTAACGGATCTTCAAATCCCAGAGGGTTTCAAACACGTAAATACAGAATAATACGACGGCACAACAGATCCTGCGGTATGGATCGAGGACTTCCTCCTGCACATCCACATGGGTCGCGGTGACGATCTACACGCCATCAAATACCTCCCACTTAAACTCAAAGGACCAGCTCGGCATTGGCTCAACAGCCTGCCAGCAGAATCCATTGGCTGTTGGGAAGATCTGGAAGCCGCATTCCTTGACAACTTCCAAGGCACTTATGTGCGACCACCAGATGCCGATGACTTGAGCCACATAATTCAGCAGCCAGAGGAATCGGCCAGGCAATTCTGGACATGGTTCCTAACAAAGAAAAATCAAATCGTCGATTGTTCGGATGTAGAGGCCCTAGCAGCTTTTAAGCACAACAATCGCCATGAGTGGCTTGCTCGGCACCTTGGCGAGGAAAAGCCGAAATCTATGGCAGCCCTCACGACACTTATACCCACTTTTGCGTGGGAGAAGACAGCTGGCTGGCTCGCAGCAATAATATATCAAAGAACCATGGTACTTCGGATACCAAGGGTGGCAATGGCAGGTCACGGCACAACAAACACAAGCGCCGCATTAACAGCGACAATACCGAGGATACGACAGTCAATGCCGGATTCAGAGGCTCTAGACCCGGTCAGCGGAAAAAGCCATTCAAAAGAAGGACTCCGGGCCTGTCTAGTTTGGACCGTATACTCGACCGCTCGTGTCAAATACATGGCACCCCCGACAAGCCAGCCAACCACACCAACAGGGATTGTTGGGTGTTCAAGCAGGCCGGGAAGTTAAATGCCAAAAACAACGATAAGGGGTCACATAGCGATGACGAGGAGGAGCCCCGGCAGCCGAACACCGGAGGATAGAAGAGGTTCCCCCACAAGTGCGAACAGTGAACAAGATATACGCAACCCACATCCCCAAGAGAGAGCAGAAGCGTGCACCAAGGGACGTATATGCGTTGGAGCCAGCCGCCCCAAAGTTCAACCCATGGTCCTCTTGTCCGATCACCTTCGACCGTAGGGACCACCCCACTAGTATCCGTCATGGCGGATTCGCCGCACTGGTCCTAGAGCCAATCATTGACGGATTTCACCTCACTCGAGTCCTTATGGATGGCAGCAGCAGCTTGAACCTGCTTTATCAGGACACAATGTGCAAAATGGGTATAGACCCCTCAAGGATCAAACCCACAAAAACGACCTTCAAAGGCGTCATACCAGGTGTAGAGGCCCATTGCACAAGCTCAGTCACACTGGAAGTGGTCTTCGGATCCCCGGATAACTTCCGAAGCGAGGAGTTAATCTTCGATATAGTCCCGTTCCGCAGTGGCTATCATGCACTGCTCGGGCGAACCGCATTTGCAAGATTCAATGCGGTACCACATTATGCATATCTCAAGCTCAAGATGCCAGGACCTCGGGGGGTCATCACAGTTAATGGAAACATAGAGCGCTCTCTTCGTACGGAGGAGCACACCGCGTCCCTCGCAGCAGAAGCGAAAAGCAGCCTCTTAAGGCAATCCACCAGTTCGGCGATTAAAGACCCGGACACCTTCAAGCGTGCCAGGAGTAATCGGCAACAAGACCGCCTGGCACGTTCCGAGCTCACATAATAATGCGGCCCCCACCCCAGCCCCAGCCAAACGGAAAAATCCATGCCACGCGTACACAACTACGCATTGAAAATACCATGGGCACAGGTGGGGAGGGGGGCACGACTACAGCACACCCCAAGACGCGGCTCAACCGCACTAGGGCTTCCCGCTTTGTTATTTTTCTCTCTTTCAGGACTTTAATCTCTGGAAACCCTGTCTGGCAGTATGATTGCCAGACACATGATGCAGCAACCAAGGAGGCAGAAAGCTATGTCGCACCACTGAACTCCCAGGTGGATTCCGATAATGAGTGAAATACTTGCTCTAAATACCATTCCTTAGCTTGCCCTTGGAGGGGACATGTCAAATAGTCCTACTTTTTGCTTATCGCACTACTTGTATCATCCTTATTTAATGCACCTTTTTGAATAAACAATGCATAGCACTAGACTATTATCACATTATTTATCCTTCTTTTTTTATATATATGTTCATTCATGACATCCAGCACCCGTACACTCTGGTACGACCAATACGCTAGGGGCTTAAGCATACCCCATAATACGGCGTGAGAAATCTGAATACTTTCGATGGTGCGGCACCATGAACTTATAGCATTATATGCATCAGCTCCAAATCATGTCTTGGGTCAATAGTTGGGTTTGCCCGGCTCCCATGTTTTGGTACCTTACGTTCCGCTATATCGGCTAAGGTAGCACTCGGAGAACTACTGCGATTGTGCCCCGGTTCAGGTGGGCTAAGCACCTCAGTAGAGAAAGCTAAAACTGACTATCATAATAAGGCGAGAGCTGGTCGCTGTTCGCGCGGTTTCGAGTCCCTAAAGACTTATGCCGCTTAGAGCGAGGAGTCGGCTTTGTCCGGCTTAAAGGCGTGTATAGCGCCCCGAATTCGGCCTTCCGAATACTAGGGGCTTCGCCAAAAATTAAAATTATAGAATTCTATGGC
The DNA here is from genome assembly GCF_018294505.1 of Triticum aestivum. Classification (NCBI taxonomy): domain Eukaryota; kingdom Viridiplantae; phylum Streptophyta; class Magnoliopsida; order Poales; family Poaceae; genus Triticum; species Triticum aestivum. Next base: position 287,484,133 of record NC_057803.1, on the reverse strand, counting down.
TAAGTGAGAGTGATAAAGCATTATAGTCCGATTGCCTTGTTCGTTGTGCTGAGCACCTCCCTCGAAGGACCCAAAAATGGGAAAAAGAGTGCTCAGGTTTATCCCGAACACCCCAGCACTCGTGGCATGGTGGCAGAAGCCGACGACTAGCCATCTCTTAGATTTGATAAACAACCGAACAGAAGATAATATTTTAAATTCAAACAAGCGTTGCATAGCGCATATGAAGAAGTTTTCATAATACAGGATCACATGAGCAAGTTCATTCAAAAATTACATCTTTTGCACACTCCTCCGCCACAAGACGGGCACCCTTCAGGACACCCTCATAATACATTTTAGGGTGGCGATGCTCCTTGCCCTGTAGCGGCCCCTCCTTCACCAGCTTCTCAGCGTCCATCTTGGCCCAGTGCACCTTCGCACGGGCAAAGGCCCGGCGTGCACCCTCGATGCAGACGGACCGCTTTATAGCCTCCAGCCGTGGGCAGGCATCCATAAGCCGCCTCACCAGGCCAAAGTAGCTGTCGGGAAGGGAGTCGCCAGGCTACATCCGGACTATAAGGCCCCTCATGGCCTGTTCGGCCGCCTAGTGCAGCTCGACCAGTTGCTTCAGCTGGTCGCTCATAGGCATCGGGTGTTCGGTCCCAGTATACTGAGACCAGAACAACTTCTCCGCCGAGCTTCCTTCCTCGGTCTGGTAAAACTTCGCGGCATCCGACACGCTGCGGGGCAAATCTGCGAATGCTCCTGGAGAGCTCCGGACTCGGGTAAGTAATAAGTTATTTACTTTCACATGCTTTCTTTGCATATTGAATGCCTTACCCGCCGCTATCTTCCTCATCGCCTCAATCTCCTGGAGGGCCTTTTGGGCTTCAGCCTTGGCGTTCTTTGCACTCTCGAGGGCCACGGCAAGCTCAGACTCTCGCATCTTTGAGTCAAGCTCCAAAGCCTCGTGCTGCACCTCGCCCACCCATGCCTCTTGCTTTTCCTGCTCGGTGCGCTCCTTGGCCGCTTTGTCTTCGGCCTCGGACAGCGCTTGCTTTAGGGTCGCCACTTCGGTCATGGCCCTTGGCACATTCATGATGATCCTGTCATTTTGCAACCACATTTTCTTTTATATATATAGACAAGGTATTACTTACCTTTGTTCTCCTCGAGCTGCCTCTTGGCAAGGCCGAGCTCTTTCTCGGACCCCTCGAGGTCCTGCTTCAGTGCGGCAACCTCCGCAGTCAGTGCGGCAGAGGTCAGTAGCGAAGCCTGCATACGCATACAGACATACTTATATTAGACTCTTGCAAATATTATTTGATCCTCTATTCGGATTTTCTTTGTGAACACCAAACAGAGCGTCACGGGCTACTGTCTATGCGGTAATATTTTTCCTATATTTTAAATACTTACCTCAAAGTCTGTTAGAAGGTTGGCACAGGCTTCAGTCAGTCCGCTCTTGGCAAACTGAACCTTCTTGATCACCACACGCATAATAGTGCGGTGCTCTTCGTCGATGGAAGCGCCATGAAGCGCTCCCAGCAGGCTGTCCGGTGCCTCTGGATGGACAGAGGTCACCGGCACGGGCGTCTTGCCCCTTTTGGAAGGGGGCCACCTGCCCGAGTCCGGAACCACTGGAAGTTCCGGCGCGGTGTTCGGCTGAGAGTCGAACTTGGATCCCCCGGGAGCCTTGCTCCCTTTGCTCCTGGAGTCCGGAAGGTCGCCTTGAGGCGCCTCCGGGACTGTCTCCCCCCGGCTCGGTGCCCCCTGAGACAGTACCTCGGCATTGTCCGTAGGGCAAGGAGAGGTGGCGGTTGGAAGTGTATCACTATTCATGTCCGACGAGTCCAAGGAACCGCCCGACGATGATACATCGATACATGCTTGGGGCGGACTGCATAATCATATTCGACGTTAGGACAAGCAGTGCGGCAAAGGTATGCTATGAGTTACTCTGGTATCCGAATACTTACGACTTCGCCAGGGGCTTAGCCCTGAGCAGCCACTCATCTTCGCCGTCGGCGGCGGTGGTGGAACAGTCCGGAAGGAGAGTCCTTCCCTTCTTCGACCCTTCGGCCTCCTCGGTTGGCGCGGCCTTCCTTTTCTTGTCTCCCCCGGCTGGAGGGGGAGAGTCTTCGTCTTTCTTCTCCTCGTTTTCATGGGGGGAGTGCGTCTCGGAGTTATCAGACGATGATTCCCATACCACCTGGCGCCGGGAACTCTTTCGGGTTCCCTTGGCCTTCTTCTTGGTCTTATCCGGCACCTCATAAGGAGTCGGAGTCCGCATCTCCGTCAGGAGAGCGTCCGCAGGGTCTTCGGGTAGAGGGGCTGGACAGTTGATCTGCTCCGATGTCTCCACCCAGTCCTGTCAAAGGCATGGGAGCTCAGACCCCGCACATGATTAAGCTATGGGAAATAAATACCCTATCAGATGTACAGAACTTATCAAATTCGCAGAACGCTTCGCGCTTAGCCCGCGGTCCTCGGTAAGAGAAGGAGGGACCTCGGCGCCCTTGAACAGCACCCTCCAGATGTCTTTATGCGTCGTGTCGAAGACCTCACTTAGAGTCTGGTGCCGGGCCGGGTCGAACTCCCATAATTTGAAATCTCACTGTTGACACGGGAGGACCCGGCGGAAGAGCATGACCTGGACTATGTTGACAAGCTTAAGTTTCTTTCTTATCATGTTCCGGATACACTTCTGGAGTCCATCCAGCTCCACCGATGAACCCCAGGAGAGGCCCTTCTCCTTCCAGGAAATGAGCCACGTGGGGATTCCGGATCAAAACTTGGGGGCCGCCACCCAGTTGGTGTCGCACGGCTCGATGATGTAGAACCACCCCGATTGCCACCCCTTTATGGTCTCCATGAAGGAGCCCTCGAGCCATATAACGTTGGGCATCTTGCCCACCATGGCTCTGCCGCATTCCGCTTGTTGGCCGCCCACCACCTTCGGCTTGATATTGAAGGTCTTCAGCCACAGGCCAAAGTGGGGCCAGATGCGGAGGAAAGCCTCGCACACGACGATGAACGCCGAGATGTTGAGGATAAAATTTGGGGCCAGATCATGAAATTCCAACCCATAATAGAACATGAGGCTGTGGACGAATGGATGGAGGGAAACCCCAGTCCTTGGACGAAGTGGGGGAGGAAAACCACTCATTTGTGAGGTTCCCGGGTAGGGACGACATGCCCCACGGCTGGCAGCTGGTGCGCGATGTCCGCGGCTAAGTATCCGGCTCCACGTAACTTTTTGATGTGCCCCTCCATGAAGGAGGAGGCCATCCACTTGCCTCCCGCTCCGGACATGTTTTGAAGAGAGTTGAGGAGGAGGATGCGGACTTGGGCGCTGGAGCTCGAGTGCGCGAGATTGGATGAGCAAGGAGGAAGAAGGCGTGGGTAGAAAAAGGTGAGATCTTATCCCTTTATAAGGGTGGACTAAACTATGCACCCCCACTAGCCTGGTAAAACTTGCTTATCCCCCAAGCACCATAATTGATGGCGCGGTTGGGTTACCCATGTCCGTATTGATGAGAATCCCGTAATGAGGGGAACACGCTCTCTGCTTTGACAAGACGTGTCAAGAAACCGCCTCGCGTTATGTGCGGGGCAGGTTAAAGAAAAACGGTTCAAATAATTACCGGGCCGTGGCGTGATGTCATGCTGCCAAAATGTGTCAGCAGATTAGATTTGTGGTAATATTATTCTCTCTACGGTCGTATGTGGAACTTATTTTGCAAGGTCGAACACTATCCTTGTATTCAAATTCTTTCGTAATGTATTCAGAGGAGGAACCCGCCTTGCAATGCCGAAGACAACACTGCGTGCCAGACTCATAGTCATTGAAGCCTGGTTCAGGGGCTACTAAGGGAGTCCTGGATTAGGGGGTCTTCGGACAGCCGGACTATATCCTTTGGCCAGACTGTTGGACTATGAAGATACAAGATTGAAGACTTCATACCGTGTCCGTATGGGACTCTACTTGGCGTGGAAGGCAAGCTAGGAAATACGGATATGTATATCTCCTCCTTTGTAACCGGCCTTGTGTAACCCTAGCCCCCTCCGGTGTCTATATAAACCGGAGGGTTTTAGTCCGTAGGACAACATACAATCATACCATAGGCTAGCTTATAGGGTTTAGCCTCACCGATCTCACGGTAGATCAACTCTTGTACTACTCATATTATCAAGAATAAATCAAGCAGGACATAGGGTTTTACCTCCATCAAGAGGGCCCGAACCTGGGTAAAACATCGTGCCCCTTGCCTCCTGTTACCATCCTCCTTAGACGCACAGTTCGGGACCCCCTACCCGAGATCCACCGGTTTTGACACCGACACCCAGGCTCCAACTTGGGCAAGTCACATAGTCCATTTTCTCCAAACTGGAGAACTTCCCGATGAGCAAGAGGAAGATGAAAGGGTAGCCCGGAGGGTATGTATCAGTTTGTCATTAATACTCTATACAGAAGAAGTCCCAATGGTGTGAAATTGAAGTGCATTTGTCGGGATGAAGGAAAGGAACTGCAGGCGGAAATACACAAAGGCATGTGCGGCTCCAACATTGGATCAATGGCATTAGTTGGGAAAGCATTCCGGCAAGGATTCTATTGGCCCACAACCCTCCAAGATGCGGTCAAGCTAGTCACCAAGTGTGAAGCTTGCCAGTTCCATTCCAAGAACATCCACCTGCCTGCACAAGCTCTTCACACAATCCCTTTGTCATGGCCGTTTTTGGTCTGGGGGCTCGATATCCTCGGCCCTTTCCCCCAGCTGCCGGGGGCTTTGAATTCTTGTTCGTTTCCATCGACAAGTTTACAAAGTGGCCGGAAGTAGATGCTGTGAGAAAGGTGACTGCTCAGTCAGCTATCAAGTTCTTGAAAGGATTGGTGTGCCGCTTCGGGGTCCCTGCCCGGATCATCACCGACAACAGCACCCAGTTCACGAGCTGCGCCTTCATGCAATACGTTCATGCCCTAGGAAGCAAGTTCTCATTTGCATATTGAATGCCTTACCCGCCGCTATCTTCCTCATCGCCTCAATCTCCTGGAGGGCCTTTTGGGCTTCAGCCTTGGCGTTCTTTGCGCTCTCGAGGGCCGCGGCAAGCTCAGACTCTCGCGTCTTCGAGTCAAGCTCCAAAGCCCCGTGCTTCGTCACGAGAGCCTGGAGCTCTTACTGCACCTCGCCCACCCATGCCTCTTGCTTTTCCCGCTCGGTGCGCTCCTTGGCCGCTTTGTCTTCAGCCTCGGACAGTGCTTGCTTTAGGGTCGCCACTTCGGTTGTGGCCCCTGGCACATTCATGATGATCCTGTCATTTCGCAACCACATTTTCTTTTTTATATATAGACAAGGTATTACTTACCTTTGTTCTCCTCGAGCTGCCTCTTGGCAAGGCCGAGCTCTTTCTCGGACCCCTCGAGGTCCTGCTTCAGTGTGGCGATCTCCGCAGTCTGTGCGGCAGTGGTCAGTAGCGAAGCCTGCATACGCATACAGACATACTTATATTAGACTCTTGCATATATTATTTGATCCTCTATTCAGATTTTCTTTGTGAACACCAAACAGAGCATCAGGGGCTACTGTCTATGCGGTAATATTTTTCCTATATTTTAAATACTTACCTCAAAGCCTGTTAGAAGGCTGGCACAGGCTTCAGTCAGTCCGCTCTTGGCGGACTGAACCTTCTTGATCACCGCACTCATAATAGTGCGGTCCTCTTTGTCGATGGAAGCGCCGTGAAGCGCTCCCAGCAGGCTGTCCGTTGCCTCTGGATGGACAGAGGTCACCGGCACGGGCGTCTTGCCCCTTTTGGAAGGGGGCCGCCTGCCCGAGTCCGGAACCACTGGAAGTTCCGGCGCGGTGTTTGGCTGAGAGCCGAACTTGGAGCCCCCGGGAGCCTTGCTCCCTTTGCTCCTGGAGTCCGGAAGGTCGCCTTGAGGCGCCTCCGGGACTGTCTCCCCCCGGCTCGGTGCCCCCTGAGACAGTACCTCGGCATTGTCCGTAGGGCAAGGAGAGGTGGCGGTTCGAAGTGTATCACTATTCATGTCCGACGAGTCCAAGGAACCGCCCGACGATGATACATCGATACAGGCTTGGGGCGGACTGCATAATCATATTCGACGTTAGGACAAGCAGTGTGGCAAAGGTATGCTATGAGTTACTCTGGTATCCGAATACTTACGACTTCGCCAGGGGCTTAGCCCTGAGCAGCCACTCATCTTCGCCGTCGGCGGCGGTGGTGGAACAGTCCGGAAGGAGAGTCTTTCCCTACTTCGAACCTTCGGCCTCCCCGATTGGGGCAGCCTTCCTTTTCTTGTCTCCCCCGGCTGGAGGGGGAGACTCTTTGTTGTCCTTCTCCTCGTTTTCGTGGGAGGAGTGCGTCTCGGAGTTATCGGACGATGAGTCTGATACCACCTGGTGCCGGGAACTCTTTCGGGTTCCCTTGGCCTTCTTCTTGGTCTTATCCGGCACATCATAAGGAGCCGGAGTCTGCTTCTCCGTCAGGAGAGCGTCCGATGTCTCCACCCATGTCTGTCAAAGGCATGGGAGCTCAGACCCCGCACATGATTAAGCTGTGGGAAATAAATACCCTATCAGATGTACAGAACTTACCGGATTCGCAGAACGCTTCGCGCTTAGCCCGCGGTCCTCGGTAAGAGAAGGAGGGACCTCGGAGCCCTTGAACAGCACCCTCCAGACGTCTTTATGCATCGTGTCGAAGAGCTCGCTTAGAGTCTGGTGCCGGGCCGGGTCGAACTCCCATAATTTGAAATCTTGTTGTTGACACGGGAGGATCCGGCAGAAGAGCATGACCTAGACTATGCTGACAAGCTTAAGTTTCTTGCTTATCATGTTCCGGATACACTTCTGGAGTCCGTCCAGCTCCACCGATGAACCCCAGGACAGGCCCTTCTCCTTCCAGGAAGTGAGCCGCATGGGGATTCCAGATCGAAACTCGGGGGCCGCCACCCAGTTGGTGTCACGCAGCTCGATGATGTAGAACCACCCCGATTGCCACCCCTTTATGGTCTCCACGAAGGAGCCCTCGAGCCATATAACGTTGGGCATCTTGCCCACCATGGCTCTGCCGCATTCCGCTTGTTGGCCGCCCACCATCTTTGGCTTGATATTGAAGGTCTTCAGCCACAGGCCGAAGTGGGGCCAGATGCAGAGGAAAGCCTCGCACACGACAATGAACGCCGAGATCTTGAGGATGAAATTTGGGGCCAGATCATGAAAGTACAGCCCATAGTAGAACATGAGGCCACGGACGAATGGATGGAGGGGAAACCCCAGTCCGCGGACAAAGTGGGGGAGGAAAACCACCCTTTCGTGAGGTTCCGGGGTAGGGACGACATGCCCCGCGGCTGGCAGCCTGTGCGCGATGTCCGCGGCTAAGTATCCGGCTCCATGTAACTTTTTGATGTGCCCCTCCATGACGGAGGAGGCCATCCACTTGCCTCCCGCTCCGGACATGTTTTGAAGAGAGTTGAGGAGGAGGAGGAGGACTTGGGCGCTGGAGCTCGAGTGCGTGAGAATGGATGAGCAAGGAGGAAGAAGGCGTGGGTAGAAAAAGGTGAGATCTTATCCCTTTATAAGGGCGGACTAAACTATGCACCCCCACTAGCCTGCTAAAACTCGCTTATCCCCCAAGCGCCGTAATTGATGGCACGGTTGGGTTACCCATGTCCGTATTGATGAGAATCCCGTAATGAGGGGAACATGATCTCTGCTTTGACAAGACATGTCAAGAAACTGCCTCGCGTTATGTGCGGGGCTAGTTAAAGAAAAACGGTTCAAATAATTACCGGGCCATGGCGTGATGTCATGCTGCCAAAATGTGTCAGCAGATTAGATTTGTGGTAATATTATTCTCTCTACGGTGGTATGTGGAACTTATTTTGCAGGGTCGAACACTATCCTTGTATTCAAATTCTTCCGTGATGTATTCAGAGGAGGAACCCGCCTTGCAATGTCAAAGACAACACTGCGGGCCAGACTCATCGTCATTGAAGCCTGGTTCAGGGGCTACTAAGGGAGTCCTGGATTAGGGGGTCTTCGGACAGCCAGACTATATCCTTTGGCCAGACTGTTGGACTATGAAGACACAAGATTGAAGACTTCGTCCCGTGTCCGGATGGGACTCTACTTGGCGTGGAAGGCAAGCTAGGCAATACGGATATGTATATCTCCTCCTTTGTAACCGACCTTGTGTAACCCTAGCCCCCTCCGGTGTCTATATAAATTGGAGGGTTTTAGTCCGTAGGACAACATACAATCATACCATAGGCTAGCTTCTAGGGTTTAGCCTCACCGATCTCACGGTAGATCAACTCTTGTACTACTCATATTATCAAGAATAAATCAAGCAGGACGTAGGGTTTTACCTCCATCAAGAGGGCCGAAACCTGGGTAAAACATCGTGTCCCTTGCCTCCTGTTACCATCCGCCTTAGATGCACAGTTCGGGACCCCCTACCCGAGATCCACCGGTTTTGACACCGGCACCCAGGCTCCAACTTGGGCAAGTCACATAGTCCATTTTCTCCAAACTGGGAACTTCCCGATGAGCAAGAGGAAGCTGAAAGAGTAGCCAGGAGGGCCAGTATGTATCAGTTTGTCGTTGATACTCTATACAGAAGAAGTCCCAATGGTGTGAAATTGAAGTGCATTTGTCGGGATGAAGGAAAGGAACTGCAGGCGGAAATACACAAAGGCATGTGCGGCTCCAACATTGGATCAAGGGCATTAGTTGGGAAAGCATTCCGGCAAGGATTCTATTGGCCCACAACCCTCCAAGATGCGGTCGAGCTAGTCACCAAGTGTGAAGCTTGCCAGTTCCATTCCAAGAACATCCACCTGCCTGCACAAGCTCTTCACACAATCCCTTTGTCATGGCCGTTTTTGGTCTGGGGGCTCGATATCCTCGGCCCTTTCCCCCAGCTGCCGGGGGCTTTGAATTCTTGTTCGTTTCCATCGACAAGTTTACAAAGTGGCCGGAAGTAGATCCTGTGAGAAAGGTGACTGCTCAGTCAGCTATCAAGTTCTTGAAAGGATTGGTGTGCCGCTTCGGGGTCCCTACCCGGATCATCACCGACAACAGCACCTAGTTGACGAGCTGCGCCTTCATGCAATATGTTCATGCCCTCGGAAGCAAGTTCTCATTTGCCTCTGTTCCATATCCCAGAAGCAATGGACAATCTGAGAGGGAGAGCGCTGAAGTGTTGTGAGGACTCAAGACAAGAACATTTGATACGCCGCAGAAGTACGGCAGGCGATGGATCAATGAGCTGCCGGTAGTTCTCTGGTCCCTCAGAACGACACCAAATCGAGCTACCGGGCAGACTCCCTTCTACCTAGTTTATAGGGCAGAAGTAGTTATCCCCATGGAACTCATTTACGGGTCGCCTCGAGTGCTTTTCTATGATGAAGTAGCACAGGATCAGCACCGACATAACGAGGTTGTGCTTCTCGAGGAGAACCGTCTCTAGGCTACTACGCGTGTTGCACACTACCAACAAGCCTTGCGTCGCTATCAAAGACGTAGGGTTCATGCCAGTGTTTTGAGGAAGGCGACCTTGTCCTTAGGCACGTTCAGTCCACCAAGGGTGCAAACAAGTTGACGCCAAAGTGGGAAGGCCCTTACTGGGTAGTAGGAGCCACCAGACTTGGCGCAGTCTGTTTGGAGACCGAAGATGGCATTCAATTGCAAAACTCATGGAATATTGAGCATCTCTATAAGTTATACACATGAGGTGCGGCTATCGGTCCCTACCCGGCAGCCACCCTTTTGTACAGGCCTTGCCTTAGTTGCATGTAACCCCTTGTACAAGGCTAGGCGCAGACCTGAGAAACAGAGAAATAAATGAAGCGCTGGGGCCCCGACAAGTTGCATGCATGCATAAGCATTTCATGAGAATCGCATGTTCATGTAGATAAGATTGCATTTGGCATCATTTCCATCTGCATAAACTGTAGGCCCCTGCCGAAGACTTGGACTCCTAAAGGAGATGGAAGTATGAAGCCTACACTATGATCCCTGCCAAGCCAAACAGATAAGTTCTTTCTCTTATCCATACGTGTTCTGTAAGCAAAGACTTGTGCATAAGAAAGCCTCGCCGCTTTTTTGAAACTTAGGTGCTCCCATCCCTTGACTCGAACGATGCTTCGATCAGGGTGTTCGCAGTGGCCTTTGATGAAAAAAGATTGGTAGGGGACTGGTCCGTTGTCACAATTTGTGCCTGATAACCCACAAGTATAGGGGATCGCAACAGTTTTTGAGGGTACAGTATTCAAACCAATTTTACATATTTGACACAAGTCGAGCCAAAGAATATTTGCAAGTATTAGTAACTGAGTTGTCAATTCAATCACACTTGGAGATTAATTATCTGTAGCAAAGTGATCAGTAGCACAGTAATATGATAGATTTGATAGTAGTGGTAGCAGCAATAATAACAGTAACAGTAATAGCACTAGTTTTGTAGCAGTGACAATAGTAACAGCAACAGTAGTAACTTAGTACGATCATTATGTAGGAAAATCATAGGCATTGGATCGACGATTTGTTGGCTGATATTCATCATATAATAGTCATAACCTAGGGAGATACGACACTAGCTCCAGTTCATAAATATAATGTAGGCATGTATTCCGGAAATAGTCATGTGTGCTTATGGAAAGAACTTGCATGACATCTTTTGTCCTACCCTCCCGTGGCAGCGGGGTCCTATTGGAAACTAAGGGATATTAAGGCCTACTTTTAATAGAGAACCGGAACAAAGCATTAACACACGCTGAATACATGAACTCCTCAAACTACGGTCATCACCGGGAAGTGTCCCGACTATTGTCACCCCGGGGTTGCCAGATCATAACACATAGTAGGTGACTATAACTTGCAAGATCGGATCTAGAACATGGATATAATGGTGATAACATAAATGGTTCAGATCTGAAATCATGGCACCCAGGCCCAAAGGGACAAGCATTAAGCATAGCAAAGTCATAGCAACATCAATCTCAGAGCATAGTGGATACTAGGGATCAAGCCCTAACAAAACTAACTCGATTACATGATGAATCTCATCCAATTCCTCACCAACCAGCGAGCCTATGAAGGAATTACTAACTCCCAATGGTGAGCATCATGAAATTGGCGATGGAGGAGGGTTGGTGATGACGAAGATGGAAGATCCCCCTCTCCGAAGCCCCAAACAGACTCCAGATATGGCCTCCCGATGAAGAACAGGCGGTGACGGTGGCTCAATATCGCGAAACGAGATTATTCTTCCTCCCTTATTTTTTCTGGAAAAATAGGATTTTATATCGTCGGTTTCAGGGTTTGCGGGGCCACCAGGTGGGGACAACCCACCTGGGCGCCCCTGGAGGGGATGGTGCGTCCTGGTGGGTTGTGCCCACCCAGGTGCCCCCCTCTGGTGGTTCTTGGCTCCAGAAATCCTCTTTTATTGTATAAAATATCCTCGCAAAGTTTCATTCCAATCAGAGAACTTTTATTTCTGCACAAAAACAACACCATGGTAGTTCTGCTGAAAACAGCGTCAGTCAGGGTTAGTTTCATTCAAGTCATACAAATTAGAGTCCAAAACAAGAGGAAAAGCATTAGGAAAAGTAGATGCGATGGAGACGTATCAACTCCCCCAAGCTTAAACCTTTGCTTGTCCACAAGCAATTCAGTTGATAAACTGAAAGTGAAAAAGAAAAACTTTTATGAACTCTTTTGCTCTTGTTTGCATAAATAAACTTAAACAGAACCCAGGTTTTCAGCCAAGATTATTACTAACCATGTCAACAATAACTCTTAAAAATTATATTAACTCATATCAATGACATAATCATCTAGCAAGCAATAATAAGATATCTCAAACAACAACACGTTGTCAATACAACCATGATATAATATGGCAATAGTGGTATCTGTCTAGCCCTTTCTGAGACCACGAAACATAAATGCAGAGCAGCTCCAAAGTTCGAGCAACGACTAAACATTGTAATTCATGGTAGAAAAGATCCAGTCATGATGCACCCAACATTAGCTAGACACAATGCATGAGCATGACAGTAGTACTCTCAGGTTCTGGCGCTTATTTGAGAAGGTGATGACACAACATAAAAGTAAATAGATGATCCCTTCGTACAGGGAAGCAGTGATTTGCAGAGGTGCCAGAGCTCAAGTTTTTAAAACACAGGTAAATGGAATTTTGAGAGGTGCACCCTTCTTGTTTACTTCGCGACCATCAGTTATCAATATCTTCCATGCTAAACACATTAGTGGTGGTTCCCAAGCGATAAAGTAAAGGTTATGACTCCGTAGGAGTTTTTGTTTGATTATTTGTAGGCTCTTTTCTTTTTGCAATTCGGGGCTGGGAGCCCCTATTACCGCCCCTTCTCATGCAATGACGAGTGAATAAACACTCATCATGAGTTTAACCTGCTTAGCATGGAAGATACGGACTACCTCTGTTGCTCTATGAACGATCCAGGCACACAAAAAGGATATAAAGTTTTTAGAGGTGGAACATGCAAATTTACTTAGGATGGCAGGGTAATACCGCATATCAGTAGGTATGGTGGACTCATCTAGAATATCTTGGGTTCAAGGTTTTTGATGCACAAGCAAAATTCTCGCTTAGTACAGGCAAAGGCTAGAAAATATGTTGAGAAGCGGCCAGCTAGAGAGCAACAACGATCATGAACATGCATTATGCATAAGTAACATTGGATACTAGCATGAGTTGGATATGAACACCATGAACATAAATATCATAGAGGCTATGTTGGTTTTGATTCAACTACATGCATGAACATGTGCCAAGTCAAGCCACTTGAATATTCAGAGGAGGGTACCATACCGTCATACTACATCACAATCATTTTAATGCAATGTTGACATCTAAGGATGGCAATTTTACCCATGGACATGGATATCCATGGATATCCTACCCAAATGGACAGGGTCTGGATATGCTTTTGTGTCCATGGACTCCGCCCAAACCCGACCCGATTGCTCGTGGCTAGGTCATGGATATAATATTGTACCCGTGGATATATCCAAATCCGACCCGATAGTGTGACTAAATGGGCCAAAATCTGCTATCCCTACCCCACAGTCACATGTCCCACTGCAATCTTACACTTTTTTGTCTAAAACATGTAAAAGAAATTGCACAATCTCCGTCGTAACTTTTATTAGTTGACATTCAATTCCCTCTGTAACATACTCCAATGCCCCTTCCCTTATTTTTATCTCCTTGTTAAATGACTCGTCATTCACAACTATTAGAAAAATACTAAATGATCTTAGCATGTTAGTGGATGTTGATTTACCATAAGTTGATGTTTAGCATAAGTGAGGCCTAGCCTGCCACAAGGTGAAGAATGGAGGAGCTTATGTTAACGCTGTGTTATGTATAATTTATATTTCTTGAGAGGACCCAATGGATATCAAGTGGGTATGGATATCCATCGGGTTTGGACATGGACACAATTTATCACCCATGGATTTTTTCAGGGATGGACAAAGACTGTCTTCATGGATATGGATATGGATTTAATATTGTTCAACCCGATCCAAACCCGACCCATTGCCATCCATATTGACATCCAAGATAAATCATTATCCACTCCTAGCTACTTATGCATGGCATGAGAAACTATAATCTCTAATTGTCAGGGCAAACATGTTTAATCATAATAGGCTGAATCATGGATACTAGGTTAAACATATTTACAAAAACAGAACAAGTCGAGTTCATACCCGTTTATCTCCACCACGGCCAATTCATCAAATATCGTCATTATTGCCTTTCACTTGCATAGCCGAACGATGTGAAAATAATAATAGTGTAACAGTGTCATGGACTAAGCTGGAATCTGCAAACATTTTATTCAAAAGGAGAAAACAAGGTAATATGGGCTCTTTATTAGATCAACAATAATGCACATGAGAGCCACTCAACATTTTCATCGTGGTGTTCTCCTTAGTATGACTCAAAAGAAAGAAAAGAAAATTCAGAGAAACGCACTGAAATATTTTTGGAGTTTTTGGTTTTTCTTGAACAAGAAATTAAAAGGGAAAAGCAAAAATGAGAAAAACTATTTACACGGGAAAGCTCCCACCAAGTAAAAGAAGAACAAGGAAATATTTTTGGGTTTTGTTTTTACTACTATAGAAATTTAAACAAGAAAGAAAAATCAAAAGGAAGCGGGAAATATTTTTGGATTTTCTCAAGGTTTTTCAACAACACAAGAAGAAAGCGAGTAAATAAATTTAGCATGGATAATACAATGAAAGAGTGTGGACACCGACAACTGAAATGAAATGTGTGAACATGAATGTAATATCGATGGAAATACGTACTCCCCCAAGCTTAGGCTTTTGGCCTAACTTGGCAATCCGTCAGTAGCCTGCATAATGGTCGGAGTGGTAGCTCACGGAGGCTCTCGGTGCAGATGCCTCAGCCTACTTTGTGACCACAACCACCACGTTGTAGGCTCGGGCCTCGCTCTCAAGAACAAAATATCGTCCCCTACTATGAACATCAAAGAGAGCAGGCACAGGAAAATATGTGTGCACAACGAAACTTTGATTAAACAACAATTTATAAGTGAAATTATGGGGTTCACCTCTAAGGATCTTATGACATTTCATAGCATCAAAATCTAAGTACTACGTGGGTAAAATAGGGTCATATGGCAAAGGTGAAACACCTAGCTCTCTTGTTAAGCGTGTGGCATAAATTCCACCATAAAAATAACCACTACTAGCGTTGTGTTGCAACCTGCATGCAACAATCGCTCTAAGATTATAACTTTTGTCACCGGTAAGAGCGGTGTGTATGAGGCTCAAATTTGGAGCACAAAGTGTACTACAATCTTGTTTGCCTACAATACATTTTCCATTAAGTGATGCAAAGTACCGGATTGCGGGAAAATGAATGCTCTTTATTCTACCTTGTGTCACTCCCCTAGTTTCACCATAGCAAAGACTAGTCAAGTTCAAACTTAGATCTTGGTGGTTCATCAAGCGAACCCCAGAATGGAATTTTGCAGTGGTGAGCAAATCTCTCTAAGGATATGCTAAATGGGTTCTCATACAATTTAAATGACACCCTAGACTCATGGGGATGCAATTTAAATCCTTTGACAAATGATTCAGTGAGAGTGAGGTGTCGGTTGCACTTATCTGGAATGTAGGGACCGAGCTCGACATTGTGAACATATTTCTCAAATTCTTCCTTAATGCCCACACTCACCATATAATCGTCCCATGGCCATAACCATGTTTTGGTGGTGGCATCTCGTATGAAACTTTCACTTGATTCAACATAAGACCGACGAGCGGAGCTGCTACTAGTGGATGCCTCCGAGGATCTCCTCCTCGGAGAACTCCTTCCAAAGAGGTTCATCATATTCACATACAATTTTCTAACATTTTCTGGACACATAAATTTGTTAACAAAACTTTACAAGATTGAAAGCAACTACTCATAGGGATGCATAGAGGCCATAGCAAGCATTCAAACTTATTAGAACTCTAAGAATTCAACATGCAAGCTCATCTACAGCAGCACCAAGGGTAGCTAATTATTCAAAATATAAACCACTAAAGCAAAAACTAATTGGACAAATGGAGGAGTCACATACCAAGCAACAATCCCCCGAAACCGTTTCAAAAACGGAGCTTCGAGCAAAGAGATCGAAATCCGCGGGTTTGAGAGCAAGAACACGAGAGAGAGAGAGAGAGAGAGAGAGAGAGCAATGGTGATTTTTTTTCTGGAGGTAGGTGGTGATGTGGGATGAAGAGATAAGTGAGGGGGATCACGTGGGGACCACAACCCACCAGGGCGCGCCTGGGGGTCCGCCTCCCTCTGATGTTATTTGCACCAAAAATTCTTAAATATTCAGAAACATTGTATTAAAATTTCAGAGCAATCTGAGAACTTTTATTTTTGTGTCATTTGTTTATTGCACGGGAAATTCAGAAAACAAACAAAACATGGCATTTTATTTTATTTAGCTAATAAAAACAGAAAACAAAAGTTAGGGATAGAGAGTAGTGCTCACTAAATTCATCAACTTCATACATCTCAAAAATGATCCACTAATAAGGTTGATCAAGTCTTATTAACAACCACTTTCGATTAGCATGAAACAGAAGAACTTCCATAAATCACTAAGTTACCTCAACAGGGATATGAATGTCCCCAACAATAAGCATTTCATATTTCTTTTTAACAGTAGGTAGGGGTAGTTGAAAACTTCCAATAGTGATTGTAGGTGATTTTTCAATAACATTAATACCATTCACTTGGAATTGTTCCTTCAAAAAGTGCACCGTATGCTCATTACCTGTAACGCCCCAAGACCGATGTGCAAGGTGTCTTCCAGTTATTCGTTGTTGTTTCCATGTCAGTCGCTTGCGTGTTGCATCTTGACATGTCATCATGTGCATTGCATCATCATGTTTTCAAAACTTGCATCCGTCCGGTTTCCCCCAGTTCTCTCCGTTGTCCGGCCTGAGCCAAGACACACTTGCATGCGCCCCGCGGCATGTGCGAAATATTATTTTGTAAGTGGTCGGAAAATGTTCTTGGAATGGTTTGAAAGTTTGCGTGCGGTGTTGTTATGTTGTTAGTAGGTCGCCTACCATGTTTCATCGCATTCAGAGTCCGTTTGATAGCCCAACCTTTAAACTATAGCGGCAATATAGCTGGTCATACGTCGGACGTTTTCGGCCTCCGGAAACAGTCGTCGGGCCTCTATCTCTTCTCTTCTCTCAGCCCAAGGCTTTCTGCACAGCCCACTACCACTCACCGCCAGGCTCAACCTAACCCTCCTCACATCTGAAGCCGTCTGATTGTTATTGGAGGGCCCCGAAACCCCTCCTAACCACCTGCCCCTCCTTGCATCAATGCATCGAACCCCTCGCGTGCGTCCGAAAGTTGTCCCGAACCTAACCCGGACAGTCGTCACCGTTGGGTCCGGATCATCCCCAAACATCCTTAAAATATCTTCGGTTCTTTGTTTGGACGCCCTAGCATATTTATCCGGGACCGTCCAATTAAAATCGGAGGGTCCAGGTAGCCCCTAACCTAATCCAATCGCTTTATATTTTAGTCTAACCGAAGACCAAATCCTTAATTTCTAGGGATCCTCCTCGCCGCCGCCACTCTCTCCTCGGGATCCCTCCCGATCCAAACCCACCAATCACCAGCCCCTCTCGATCCCCAGCCACCTCTCTGCTCTGAATTCCCCAGGCCTGTCCCCGCTCGCCTCCTTCTCCCACTCGGCTACACAGGAGCAGAAGCACGCTATGGATGCCTCCCCAAGATCCAGTAAAACTCGCCGCCGTCGGGAACCGGTGTCCCGCGGCCGGATCCGTCAAGTCCGCGACCTCGCCTAACCTCCTCCCTTCCCGTTCATGCCACCGCCGAGCCTGCTTCGTGCTGCCGCCCTGCCATGGATTCCGAGCTTCTCCACCCGCACCACGACACCCCGCCATCCCCGCCGACGACCAAGACCAGCAAGCCAGCGCCCCGAACGTCACCGGCGACCGCGCCACTAGGGCCCCGCGGCCTCAAGCCCCACACGCTATGGATCCCCTCTGCTGCGCCTCTGCTTCACCGGAGACCGGCTCCGTCGCCGCCCAAGTCCACCGGGGCTTCAGCCGTGCTTGTGCCCTCTTCCACGAGCAGCCCCGCAGGACTTCTCCTACAGCTGAGCCCCCTCCCTCGCGCGCCCGTCTCCTCTCGCCGATCTGCCTCGTCCGGGAGCAAGCTCGCCGGCGTTCCTCGTCGTCCTCGCGATGATGGCCACCAGCCACCCAAGCTGCCGCTGCTCCCGCCACCGTGTTGATCTGTTCGTGGCCGTCTCCGACAGATCCGATGTGGCCTCGTGTCCTTGTCCTCGTCCTCGCCTCCAGGGCGCCGCGCGGCCCCATAGGAGACCACCTGCGCCGCTTCGCCCAGCCCCACCATCGTGCCCTGCTTCCTCTGGTTTGAGCAGACGAACAAGACGCGGGCTCGTCCCCACGAGCGCCCCTCTCGTTGACTAAGTCGTGCGAGAGGGCTGGATTGCCTGCGTGCATGGGCCAGCCGAGCTGCCTTCCCTGCCGGCCCAGCCGCTTCCTCACTGATCTGGCTTTTGGCCAATGGTTAGCAGCACACCAGCCCAATACACTCCAGATTCGGCCCGATAGTTTTTTTTTCTGGTCTGGACGATTTTTTCTATTAATCCTAAGACAACAGTTTTGCAGATTAGCCCCTAAACTCCATGCCTCTAACAACTCATTAACCGTGCATCTTATGTAAATAATTTATATATGTAACTTGCTTAGAATTTTGTCTAGTTTCACAATAAACAACTTCCATGCATGTTTAAAATGTTTAAAATGATGTTTGATATAATTTGCCATATTGCCATGTTAAAATGCTTTATTTCATAACTTAATAACCGTAGCTCCATTTTAAATAAACTTTATATGTAAATGGGGTATAATAATGCCTAGTTTAACATGGTGGCAATACTTTGCATGTTTAACAACTCTAAAATTGTGTATGGGGCAGAACAGTACCAAATCCATAATTTGAACATGAGGATTTACCGGAATTGTTGTTTGTTGTTCCGGCCTCATTTAAACTTGTCTAGATAGGTAGTTTTCATATGCTTCACCTCTTGCCATGTTTAAGAACATTTAATATTGTTGGGTACATAAACGAGACCGAACTAAATAATTGATGTGGTGTTTCATCAATATGCAACTCGTTGCATATTGAGCTCCACTTAATTTATAGTTTTGTTTGTTGCCCTTTTCCATGCCATGTTTCATTAAACCGGACATGCATCATACTTGTTTGCGCATCATGCCATGCTTATGTGATGGTTGTTTACTATGTTGTTTGCTCCTTTTCGGGTTGCTTCTCTTGTTAGCTTTGGTTCTGTTCCGGAGTTGTGAGTTCGTTCGACTTCGTCCGTTTGTCTTCTTCATGGACTCGTTCTTCTTCCTTGCAGGATCTCAGGCAAGATGACCATACCCTCGAAATCACTTCTATTTTTGCTTGCTAGTTGTTCGCTCTATCACTATGTCGCGCTACCTACCACTTGATTATCATGCTTCCCATTTTTCCATGTCAAGCCTCTAACCCTCCTTCCTAGCAAACCGTTGTTTGGCTATGTTACCGCTTTTGCTCAGCCTCTCTTATAGCGTTGTTAGTTGCAGGTGAAGATGAAGATTGTTCCATGTTGGAACATGGATATTGTTGGGATATCATTATTATATCTTATTTACTTTAACCCATCTATATACTTGGTAAAGGGTGGAAGGCTCGGCCTTATGACTAGTGTTTTGTTCCACTCTTGCCGCCCTAGTTTCCGTCATACTGGTGTTATGTTCCTTGATTTTACGTTCCTTACGCGGTTGGGTGTTATGGGAACCCCTTGACAGTTCGCTTTGAATAAAACTCCTCCAGCAAGGCCCAGCCTTGGTTTTAACATTTGCCACCTAAGCCTTTTTCCCTTGGGAGCCGCGCTCCCGATGGTCATCTTTATTTTAACACCACCGGCCAGTGCTCATCTGAGTGTTGGTACAACCGGTCAGCCGCCGGTGGACACCAGGGGCAACTCTGGGCTGGCCTACCAGAAGTTTGGACAATTCGGTGTGCCCTGAGAACGAGATATGTGCAGCTCCTATCGGGATTTGTTGGCACATTCGGGCGGCTTTGCTGGTCTTGTTTTACCATTGTCGAAATGTCTTGTAACCAAGATTCCGAGTCTGATCGGGTCTTCCTAGGAGAAGGAATATCCTTCATTGACCATGAGAGCTTGTGATGGGCTAAGTTGGGACAACCCTGTAGGGTTTGAACTTTTGAAAGTCGTGCCCATGGTTATGTGGCAGATGGGAATTTGTTAATATCCGGTTGTAGAGAATTTGACACTTAACTTAATTAAAATGCATCAACCACGTGTGTAGCCGTGATGGTCTCTTCTCGGCGGGGTCCGAGAAGTGAACACAGGTCTTGGGTTATGCTTGAATGTAAGTAGTTTCAGGATCACTTTTTGATCACTTCTAGTTCACGACCATTTGCATTGCTTCTCTTCTCGCTCTTATTTGTGCATGTTAGCCACCATATATGCTAGTGCTTGCTGCAGCTCCACCTTACTACCCCTTTCCTACCCATAAGCTTAAATAGGCTTGATCTCGTAGGTGTGAGATTGCTGAATCCTTGTGACTCACAGATACTTCCAAATAGTTGCATGTGCCGATGATACAAGTGCAGATGACGCAACCCGGCTCAAGTGGGAGCTCGATGAAGATCTTGAATCGTTGTTTTGTTTCGTTCCCTGTTGATCAGTAGTGGTGCCTAGTTGGGACGAGCAGGAATCTTGCCTTTGGGGTTGTCTTCTTTTATTTTGGTTCCGTAGTCGAACCTTGATTGTATTATGGATGATGCATGTTTAACTTGTATTGTGTGAAGTGGCGATTGTAAGCCAACTCTTTATGCCTTTCTTATTCAGTACATGGGATTGTGTGAAGATTACCGCTCTTGCGACAAAACCACAATGCAGTTATGCCTCTAAGTCGTGCCTCGACACGTGGGAGATATAGCCGCATTGTGGGCGTTACAAGTTGGTACCAGAGCCATCCCCGACTTAGGAGCCCCCTACTTGATCGAATCGTTGGCGTTGTTGAGTCTAGAACAAAATGTTTTGAGTCTTAGGATTATATATACTGGAGAGTAGGATTGTTTTTACTCCTCGGTCCCTTCGTCGCTCTGGTGAGGCCTCCTGACGTAGAAGTTTTGACTCTCCTCTCCTCAAATTTCATGATTTTATTTAGGATCACGCGGGTATCTTGGAATCGTTTCGATAGTTTTATGACGAGAACATTGTTCTTGGTGCCTCCTAACATTTAGGGGATGTGGTAGTGTCCCGGGGAGTTGAGCTCCGAGGTGTTGTCATCACAATTTCATCTTTGCAGTTCTGGAATACCTGAGTTCGCCGACATCGAAAATCTCTTTTATGCAGTTATTGGTGAGATAATCTTGACGCCACCCAGTACTGGGGCGGGAGTTCGGGAGTATTGCCATAACTCGTATAACGGATGCTTTTCGAAGGTTGAGGTACATGATTTCCGAAGGTTTCTTGGTTATGTGTTGACGGATGGATACAGCTGGATGTAGGGATTGTTGGTTTGGGTGAGATATTATGTTTCCCCTGTATCCCCAACACCAGATTGCATAACCAAAAAGTTTTGGGAGTTTATAGGTGGGAATTCAAGTATCTCGTAGGATATCTTTCCAATAGACACATGATACGATATGGGGTCTATCATATGTTTGTTTCGTCTTATTCTGCAAGCCAATCCTTTGTTTTGTTTTGTCTTGTGGTATTCGAGTTGCTTCTATGTCAAATGTGGATTCCATACCTTTTCTAAACGGTGTTCGTTTCATCAATCCCAAGCTACCTTTGTTTGCCCGCCCTCCCACCCTTTTTCTTCAAGGAATCATATGTCTTAATCAAGTATCCATTTTATTCATGTGAAGTCTCTTCATTCTTCTCAATCAATGTTCTTATCCGGTGATTCTCAGGAAGACACTAAGGAAGCTTCAAGTTCATCATTCTTTGTTCTTTTTTTTCTCCGGGGATTCAATTAAAGTCATAGGTATTGATCTTACCCCCTTCCTCGTTTCAAGTGCGTCCGTATGCTGGTGTATCTCCTAATCATTCACCTCTTGCTTTCCATTTGTTCCGGTGTGCTGAAGTAATCTCAGAAGATTCGTGCTTCTATTCTAGATCTGTTGAAGCTATCTCGAGGTCGTTATCTCTTTGAAGCCATTTTATTCAACCGGTGCAATCTCTCTTCCAAGCAACCATTTCAACGGTGTATCTTTGAGTGGCCCCTAACCCACAGATCTTTTTCCACGATCTTACCTGACTCTTCTTTTTCCAGAGTTATTCTCAAATTCATTTCAAAGTTTGACGTAAGAATGAGTTATCATCAGTCAAATGTGTTTCACCAAGATATTTCAAATTCTTTTCATCGTTGGTTCAACCTTTCTATTTTTCATTCCAGAGTGCCTCAACAATTCATGGCGGTGTTTCTCATCGTCATTCACAAATTTTGAAGACCGAAGAAGAGTTTCTCTTAAATCTTGGTCCGTTCTCTTGAAGATTATGGTTCTAGCTTCATGCCA
The DNA here is from genome assembly GCF_018294505.1 of Triticum aestivum. NCBI lineage: Eukaryota > Viridiplantae > Streptophyta > Magnoliopsida > Poales > Poaceae > Triticum > Triticum aestivum. The sequence goes on along the minus strand of NC_057803.1, from coordinate 287,461,933 downwards.
TCCTATCATAATTGTTTTCAATGTGAGAATTCTTTTCACCCATCCGGAGCATTTCATGAGTCTTTTCGTTTTGGTTCTCCGAAGCCCATCATCTCAGAATTATTAATTCCAGCTTTCAGCTCCCGTTCTCCAAATCTTACCGGTGCATCATTCAAGTATTCTCTAATCAGCTCGTGATCTATTCATTCTCATGTATCTAAATTCTCTCAAGTATCTTCGTTCATTTTCCAATTCTTCTCAGTGAATTGTGCCTTTGCATGTTCATTTTCAATTCTTACGTTGGTTTGTTCAAGAGTTCTCTTGCTTCATTATCATATCAATTCATTCGTTCTTTCCAAGCCTACTATTGGATCGTTGAAGACCTTCCTCAAGTTTGCGTTGTATCTATCTTAACCCTTTCTACAGGAATAAGTGGTATGCCAAATCCGTTGCTCGTCATCAATCTAAATTGGTGAAGGATATGCATAATGTAATTCTTATTATCGTTTCATCCAAGGGATCTAATTTCTTATTCGAGAGTTGTTCATCTTTCTTTTACGGATCTTCAAGTTATTTCAATTATATCATTGCAAGGCTTCTCCTGGAGTTCTTTTCAATTTTCCCTTTCGTTTTATCATTCTTTCATTACTGGAGTTCTCATGAAGGCTCAACATGGTGGTTCGTCAAGGATTCCTTTCATTCTTCAATTGTTCCCCAAGATTTCTCTCAAAGTTAAGATGCACCAAGCTTTACTCTAAAAATAAACATGGTGTTTAACACATGTCTTATTTTGAGGAGTTCAAGCATTCTTCATCTTGCATTCAAAGTGCACTTCTTGCTATCTCATATTTTGAGGTGGTGTTATGTCATTCTTGACAATTTCCCTTCGTGTTTCATGATACACAAGATGTCCAGAATGACATATTTTAAACCCATTATTTTCAATTTGTTCATGAGATCCTTTGCAACCCATCAATCTCTTCATTGGAGTTATCTTGGGTTATATTTCACCTAAAGCTTTCTCTAAGGATTGTTGCTATTTATGGTGCTTATAAATGACCCAAGTTCTTCATTTATCCTCCCGATGAAATAAGTTTCTCGTCTCCTTATCAATATCAATCCAATATATTGTTTCCGTTAGTGGCAGAATTTGACCTCATAATTTTGAGACTTTTTCCATAAGCCCACTACAAGCTTATTCTTTTGTTGTTGATTTTCCAACAACTCCGTTCAACCCTTCTTCGTAAGGATGCTTTCCAAATTCAATTATGGTAGAAGTTATCGTTTCCTTCTATGTTCTCTTGTTCCGATGATCTAGCTTCTATTCATCCGCTCCGAAGGCATTGTGATGTTTTCTTTGACCCATCATATCATTTTGGAGATCATGTTCTTTTCATGCTTATCCATTTAACCGGATTGTTGTGTTCTCATTCTAGTTCTTTCATCTTATCAAGTCTTCCCTCTCTTTTATACCCGAGTGCTGTCTAAATTCTGACATTCTTGTTCCTTGTCTATTTCGTTATACCAGTGTGCTTTCATATTCTTTTGGTTCGTTAAGCTCTTGTTTCACAATTCTCCTTGTTACTCTTTTCTAACGAAGTGTTTTCGAATTCGTTCATCTTTATTATATTCTTTCTTTCGATTTTTTCAACCCCTCAAGGTTATTTGGTTTCACTTGTTTGTAAAAGAAGCAACTTTGTTTTACCTCTTCCTCTTCTGATTCTCTCCGGTGCCATCCTTAGATCTCAGGACGAGATCTCTTGTAAGTGGAGGAGTGTTGTGACGCCCCGATACCGATGGTCCAGAAGACTTCCTTAGATTTCGTGATCACTGTGTGTTTCTTTGGTGCTTGCTCTATTTATTTATTTTGCATCGCATCATGTCATCATGCCATCATGTCTTTTAATTTTTAAAAATCTCCACTAAATAAATTGCATAGATCTTTTGATCTATTTAAACCGAGGGGACTCACATGGTGATTGGTCTTTATAACATATCCTCCCAATATTAGGGAGCTATATTAAATATTTCATTAATTTGGAATTCACCATAACACACCCAATGCCTTTGTTATCTTAATTATTGGTCTCCAACCTTGCCATATATTCTTTCATCATATTCCGGAGCTGCACCAAAAATCTGAACATTTTTGGACCTTCCTTTTACCAAGTCCTAGTTCAACCCCATTTGAATTAAATTCAAATGAGTTTGAATTTACATCTTTCAATCATGACCTTTTCTATTTTCTCGGAACAAGCATATTTTTTTGAGTCCGGGAAAATAATCCCATGCCCAAACTCTTTAACCTTTTGTTCACTCCTTTTTTTCTTTCTTTGCATTTATTTTTCTGCTATGAAAAATAAGAGAAGAGAGGAGAGAGGAGCCAGCCCAACCGGCCTCTTAGGCCTGACCGACTAGGTCGGCCCTTTAGGCCCAGCCGCCCCCACCTACACCTAACCCTAGCGCCAGGGGAGAGCCTCCTGCTCGATCCCATCTCTCCCTGTTGCCCGCCGCTTCTCACCCGAGCCCCGTGCTCGATCCCCTCCTCTCTCGATGCACCCCTAGAGAGAAGGAGAGAGAGCAGCGCCGCACCTCCCTCTCCTTCCCCTGCTCCTTGGCCACCCTGACGCGCCCCTCTTCTTCCCTCCTGCTTCATCCCCATGGCATCGTCGTCGTCCCGGTGCTCCGCCCTTCACCATCGGGCCACTGAGGGCCCGCCTCCCTTTTCCTCCCTCACCTGTGCCTCGTCCCATCCCCGTCCCTCTAGTGCTGCCATTCGGCTCCCTCGCTGGAGGCTGCCGCCGCGGTCCTGCCGGACATCGGCGACCCGGAGCGTCGCGCCTCTACCCCTTCCATGGGCACCGTGAGTTCATCCCCGCCTTGGCCGTGCCGCGACCTGGCCTCGCCGGAGCCCCGGGCTTGCCGGAGCGCCGCTAGCAACAGGTCGCCGCCTTCCCTTCCCTTCAATGGAGTCCTGAGCCATGTTAGGCGTCTGCGTCCTCGCCAAGCTGCTGCTATCGATTTCCTCTCGCTTTTCCCCTGTCAGAAGTCCAATGAGCAGCACCTCCGGGGTTTTCGCCAAGTCCCTCGAAAGCCATGGATGCCTGATACGACTACACGACATGAACGCAAGTTCAATGACGACCCAAGTACCACGACTTCGCCTCTTGCTCGACAAGTACCACACAGAAACGCCAAGTACCCCTACGCGCGAAGACGCCTAGACCGTTTCGGGATTCACCAAGTACCGCTACTGATGGCTCGAACATCTACGAAAATGTGTACCACTACACCACACGAAACGCAAAGACCATCTCGGATATTGCCAAGTACCACTTCGGTTCCGGAACGCGACGAGTACCACGACACCCATGTCCCGTCCAGTTCGACTACAATGACTACAACATGTACCACTACCGTTGCCGAAAACCCGTGAACCGCAAGCAGCAAGTTCGACCGCCGACCCGAGAACCACTACTTCCACTACCATCGCGAGAACGTCTACTTCCATCTACACCGCTTTGAACTCGATCCACCCCGAAGAGACACGCTTAGAAGGTATAACCACTGAGACATTGACCCGTGGACGAATGCATGTGTTGTATGAGATGCATGTTTGGTTGTTGTATCAGCCTGTGAACGTTTGTTGTTCCCTCGTTTGACAGCGTTGTCGACCCGTGGGAACCCGGTAACCGGGAGCACCCCACCATCTCTTGCGTGTTCCACACACCTGCACACTTGCGTCTTTTGGACCGATATCTCCATGAGCTATCGAAACCGATATATTGTCATGGCATGATTTTCAGATTCGCCGCCATGGCGACCAAATGCTTCATATCATGTTCATGTCAACTTTTAACAAAAAAATGCATAAACTTGCATATGCCATTCGCATCATGATAACAACATTTAAAATGGTTAAAATTGTTGCTTGCATTAAATTTCTAAATGCATATGAGGTTTTCCGGATTTGTTGTTTGTTGTTCCGGCCTCATTTAAACTTGCCTAGATAGGTAGTTTCCACATGCTTTACCCCTTGCCATGTTTAATAACATTTAATTTTATTGAGTACCTAACCGGGAGTGAACTAAATAATTGAATGTGGTGTTCCGTCAATGTGCAACTCTCTGCATATTGAGCTGCATTTAATTTGTAGTAATGTTTGTGCACTTTGCCATGCCATGCCTCATTAAACCGGACATGCATCATACTTGATTGTGCATCATGCCATGTCTACGCTTGTTGGTTTACCATGTTGCTTGCTTCTTTCCGGTTTGCTTCTCTCGTTAGCTTCGGTTTCGTTCCGAAGTTGTAAGGATTCGTTCGACTACGTCTGTTAGTCTTCTTCATGGACTTGTTCTTCTTCCTTGCGGGATCTCAGGCAAGAGGACCATATCCTCGATATCACTTCTATATTTGCTTGCTAGTTGTTCGCTCTATCGCTATGTCGCGATACCTACCACTTGTTTATCAAGCCTCCCAAATTGCCATGATATACTCTAACCCACCTTCCTAGCAAACCGTTGTTTGGCTAAGTTACCACTTTTGCTCAGCCCCTCTTATAGCGTTGTTAGTTGCAGGTGAAGTTGAAGATTTGTTCCATGTTGGAACATGTTTATGTTGGGATATCATAATATCTCTTATTTAATTGATGCATCTATATACTTGGTAAAGGGTGGAAGGCTTGGCCTTATGCCTGGTGTTTTGATCCATTCTTGCTGCCCTAGTTTCTGTCATATCAGTGTTATGTTCCTTGATTTTGTGTTCCTTACGCTGTTGGGGATTTATGGGACCCCTCGACAGTTCACTTTGAATAAAACTCCTCCAGCAAGGCCCAACCTTGGTTTTACATTTGCCTAACAACCTAAGCCTTTTTCCCTTGGGTTTCCGGAGCCCGAGGGTCATCTTTAT